>NC_069501.1:1233834411-1233906911 GCF_027579735.1 Bombina bombina | reverse complement strand
CACATGAATATTCTCTGTCCTGGTAAAAATGTTATTGCAAAACGTAAAACTTCAGTTCTACAGCGATTATAAACTGTAGAAACATCTAACATACCTGTGTATAGTCCCAGAGAGTACCTACAGATGTCAGATTATGTGATCATGTAGCATAAAAGTGGAAAGATTCTCTGAATGTGATGCAAGAAGTGCTCACTAGATTGCAGTCTCTGCTTTGAGAGCCTGCCAGGAGGAAGTCCAATGCCAGCACAAATGTTAGCCTAAACTATCAGAAATGTTTGCTACTGTAATTAAAATGTATCTATTACACTTTACCTTGAGTTGTTGATTTATCTAATGACTATATGCTACAGATTGTCTTTTTTTTTTTTTTTTTTTTTTTTAAAGGAACACACCATTAGTTTCCGTATTTTATATTGAATTTAAAGCAGAAAAAAAACCCAATAGATTGCAAATGTAGAACTCAATATTATCCAGCAAAATTGCTGTTTTTGTTGCCAGAGGTTGGAAACACATTGCTATACAATGGAAGTAAAAAAACTAATTTTAAAAAAGTGGAGCTGTGAACTGTCCGGCTGCAACATAAAAACTACTTCAGTACAGAGGGCAACACATTTTGATTCTTTGCTGTGTTGTATATTGCATATATAAAAACTTGTTCTCAGATGAACAAATGTCTCCTCTCATCCAGAGTTTTGCTGTGGCTTGAATGTCGTGGTATCACAATTTTTAACAGCACCTGGATTTGTGGACTGACACGGTCTTTAGTTCCACGATTGTCACACGAATGTAAGCTTAGGAACCGGACCATTTTTGGTTCAGCATCTGGGTAGTGCTTGCTGATTGGTTTCTAAATGTAGCCACCAATCAGCAAGTGCTACCCAGGTGCTGAACAAAAAATGGGTCGGCTCCTAAGCTTACAGTCTTGCTTTTTCAAATAAAGATAGCAAGAGAACGAAGAAAAATTGACAATAGGAGTAAATTAGAAAGATGCTTAAAATGGCATGCTCTATCTAAATCATGAAAGTTTAATTTTGATTTGACTATCCCTTTAAGTACACGCTTGTACGTTGGATAGAATGGTCATAATAATCAGCAATGGGCTCACCTGGTATTTATGGTACTCTGTATAATAAATAATTTAGGAATTTACATTCTTGTGCAACTTATGTGGTCCTAATTACAAAAAAAAAACAATCAAACCTTGTGGCACTGAAGGAAAAAGACACCTTCTGGTCCAGGGGTGTAGGTAATGGGATATCTCACTTAGTTCCTCAAATTATATCTGCTATTTGCAATATTCCTAATCCAAGAAAATGCTAAAGTTGTCACCTGCATGTACACAAATATCCTTAGAAAAGAAAAATAGTAGATAATACTTAACCCAACTCCACTGCTGTTTTGCTAGAATCAGCTTTGTAACATTAAGATTAAATTTTAATTCCACTACAAAGATAGAACATCAGCCAATCAGTTTTTAGCAAGGTTACATTCTGAGGGGTTGGCGAGAAAACTAAGAAAGATCTAAGTGGCTTAAATCGTTGAGTATACTATTCCTATAATGATTTACATTAACTCATTGTTTGTCTGACAGGCTGCACCACATTCCTCAAGAATGTTCTGAAGCCTTCTCTAAGGAACTTTTTACCGTTTACTTTAAATGTTTAGTTAAAAAAAATAAAAATCTAAAAAGGTACACACACACACACACATTCAGATATTGCCATATCACTCTGCGATAGGATGCCAGACAAAGCCACAGCATGTGGCGTACTTAGAACTTGTTAAGCAATCATTCAAAAAGTTACATAATCAATAAATTCCCATCAGTACTTGAAGAATGAGCAGGTATAGACTGTGCATGCATGAGGCTTCTTGGTATATCTGCACTTTTAAAGTTATAACTGATGTAGAAATAAGTTTTAAAGCAAGCATTTTTGCACAGTGAAAGTATATTTAATTCAATTAGAGGTTTGCAGGTTTGTATCTATTTAAACTCAGGGCAATCCTTCTCTTCCAGGAAGTGAAGATGCTTGTTGAAGCTATAGGATATTTGGCAACAAGTGAGGACCTCAGAGCTTTTAAATAAAACCAACCAACTTTTACATTGCATATACTGGTACTGAATTAATAATGCCAATCCATTAAGGAGATTGGCATATAATACATGTACTGAATTGTACTTTAGATGGATCGATGAATGGAAGTTTATTGGTACCAGATAATGATTATGAAAAAAAATCTTTAAAATACATTTTTAAAAGCACTTATATTTCTTTTGAGTCAGCATTAGTATTATCATAATTTCATTTTTAAAATGACAAAAAACTATTAAGCATTTATATGTATATTACATAAAAATGTTCAGTAAAAGAAATTTATTTTGAAGATACCAGGAATTGAGGGAAGTGTCTGTATACAACTCAAGTGGGCCTAAAGGACTGATTACTCACTGGCCAATTGGTAGAACCCCGCTGCTTTACAGGTAGACAGTGACACACTTTAAAAGCATAGGAACATTTGTTTTCAATATTGAAACAAAAACATACATATTCACATTTGTATCATTCTTTATTTTTCATGGATACCTAAAAACTACACACCCATTTAAGAAATTGTAGTCAGAGTGCAAGATGCCCAAAGACTGTAGGTTCCTAAAAAAACAGCAACACCAAAACAACTATTTATACTTTATTGCATACCTAAAATACAAAACCTAAAGCAACTTTTCCTTCCTTAGACCTTAATCATGCTTTTTATGATTAAAGGGACAGGAAACACCCACAAATGTATTTCATGATTCGGATAGAACATTCATTTTCAAAGAACTTTCCTATTTACATCTATTATCACATTTGCTTCATTTTCTTGATATCCATTGCTGAACGAACAGCAGCCAATCACAAGACACAAAATGTGCAGGCACCAATCAGCAGCTAGCTCCCACTAAAAAGAAAACAAAGCATATTTGAAAATAGAAGTACATTTTAAATTCTTCATCTAAATCATGCAAGTTTAATTTTGACTTTTTTCTTGAGGTGCTGCTGTTTTTTTCTGGAGTTACTGACATTAATTTACCTGAGCATTGAGTGGCACATTACTTTACAGCACTTACTTGCTAGTGCTATAAATTTGATTTGATCTAAAAAGAATTAGCTCACATCCCCCATGGAGATATAGTTTTTGGTATCAAGTTAAAACAGACGCTGCCCCTTCCTCAGGTGCTATAATAGACAAAGGCATACCTAAAGTCACCAGAGAGACCCCTTCAAACAAGTAGAATAAAAGTTTCTATACAATAAACCCACACATAACAATACAAATAATAAGATCCTTGAAGAAACCCATTTGATTATATGTAAGTTGGAAAAGGAGAAGGCTGTGATGTCACCCAAAGCCTGCTTTGAGGCTAGGTTTGAATATACTTTTAGATGGGAAACATAGTATTAATATTTCCCTATTGCCTAAGAGTTATTGCTATATAACTATTAAGCTTCTAGTGGTCTCAGTTTGTATACATAGCCATGAGTTACGTATCTATCTAACCATTTAGATATAGTAAAAGTTGAAGACTTAATTCCCACTGAGAGGGATTTTGAACTGAGAGCTTAGCTTAGAGGCTTTGAGATATTGAAGTGCTCAAATGTATGAGTAAACCTTTGGCATGAACCAAAGTGGGACCTTCATTATATGCTATGTGGTATCTATTTTTGAGGTGGAACAGCTTTTATGCCACATTTGCTTAATGTGATCATGAAAAAGAATAATAGTTGGAAGGTCAATATTCCTCTGTAGCTGTCACACTTGGTGTTGGGTCTGGGGAGTGAAGCTCATTTGCAGATGCATATTCAGTTACAGGCTCTAGCTTATTGAATGGTGCTAATGTAGCCTTTTTACTTTTAGGCATAATGACAGATTAGAAATACAGGAGCTGGTATCTGAGGCAGAATACTTGCAAGGCTAGTATAAGGATAGCTTGAACACAATACAGCAGAGGATGAGCTATGGCAGGTCACAGCAGTTCAGGCAAGCAGAGGTTAAACACTTGTCTTAGCAGTCCAGGCAGGCAAGCGGTTAACCACAGGTCATGGCAGTCCAGGCAAGCAAGAGGTTAACCACAGGTCCTGGCAGTCCAGGCAAGCAAGAGGTTAACCACAGGTCCTGGCAGTCCAGGCAAGTAAGAGGTTAACACAGGCCTTAGGAGCTGCAGCTTAAAGCAGGAAACAAGGCCAGACTAGCAGGATTGGCATTTCTCTGGCAAATACAGTACAAGGCAAATCCGGAGGCTTGGTCATAAAACAAGCAAGGTACACAATTCAGCAGGTTAGTCCAAAATCAGGCTTCAAGGCAAAAGGATTCTTTCTTCTTCTACAAACAAAGGCACAGACTGAGAAGACTCAATGTCAGGGCAAAGACTGATTAGCCAGGCAGGTTTAAATAGTCTGTTGGTAATTACACATTACCAACAGCTGACAAGAGGTGGAGCCAAAGAGCATGAAAGCAGAAAACAAAAAGGAAAGCATCCAACAACTAAAGCACTCTGGTGGCTCAGTGAAGTCACTGGGATACAACCTGAGAGATTGGAGTTCAAGTCCCCATGCGGGCATGACAGTGTAGAAAACTATCTGGAAATTGAAAACTTCAAAATCTGGTTAATATCCAGATGGATTTCCTATTACTATTGACTCTACAAGACCATTAAGGAGCCTAATATTTGGAAGAACCAACTTTTTACCATTATTTGTTTTTTTGTGCACAGTGTTCTTTTTTACAATTTAATTCATAGTTTGTTTGTGAATTATCACTGTATTCTGATTTCACTATTTTGTTCCTGTATTTTAGATCTCCATTAAGCAAACCTATTAGCCAAGTAAATAGACAATAATGAAAACATTTTAATAATTACCAATAAATCTTTAGGGATATACATTGTTCATTTTTTTTAAATATACATTTAAAGAAAGAATAAAGTAGAATGAAAATATAGAGAACATAAACTCAACCTCCAACTTAATTTAATAATAAAAAAAGTTAAAGGGACAGTCTACACCAGAATTTTTATTGTTTTAAAAGATAGATAATCCCTTTATTACCCATTTCCCAGTTTTGCATAACCAACACAGTTATATTAATATACTTTTAACCTCTGTGATTATCTTGTATCTAAGCCTCTGCAAACTGCCCCTTATCTCAGTTCTTTTGACAGACTTGCAGTCTAGCCAACCAGTGCCTGCTCCCAGATAACTTCACATGCACGAGCACAGTTATCTATATGAAATACGTGAACTAACACCCTCTAGTGGTGAAAAACTGTTAAAATGCAATCTGAAAGAGGTGGGCTTCAAGGTCTAAGAAATTAGCATATGAACCTCCTAGGTTAAGCTTTCAGCTAAGAATACCAAGAGAACAAAGCAAAATTGGTGATAAAAGTAAATTGGAAAATTGTTTAAAATTGCATGCTCTATCTGAATCATGAAAGTTTATTTTGGCCTAGACTGTCCCTTTAAGACATATTTTATTTTTCATTTAAGCCATTTAGGCATTTAATTCAATCCATGTAAATTTTTCATGAAGCAGAAACTGTTCCTAGAATGAGCTTTAACAATTTCTAATACAGACCCTCTAACAGAAAGATTAAAAAGGATGAGCATTTTAAATAGACATGTATTTTGTGACAATACACATGAATCGAGGTCAAGCTATATGCACATTTAGCAGTCTAGTTTTAAAAATATGCAACAATGGCACACAACCCTTATTTCGTGAATATGGAAGAGCACTTTACAATAACAAAAAACTAGCACTATAGAGTTTATTTGAGTGAAAACCCAATAGAAGTTATAATTTAATGTAAGAAAACATACAAAAGTATGTCTTTACAAGAAAACCATGTAAAAGTTTGCATTGTCACATATAAAAAAATTGTACTTTTAGTGAACCCATATAACACTGAAAATAGAGAAAAAGCAGCTCAACCTACGACTCTAGGGTGAAAGCACATTTAATTGTTTGCACACGCAATGGTCAGATACTTACAAAAAAGTGAAAATAAAAACTACTATGTTCTGCTTTCTCCTGTGACCACTTATCCATGCCACTCAGCATCGACTAAGAAACTTGCAGGTAAGGTACGATGTTTGTCATGATACAGTGAAATTCTTGTATCTTGTCATGATGCAAAAATTCCACTGTACATTTTGCCCTAATATGTTCCCTAATATGTTCCGCAACATTATGTTCAGAAATGTAAGTTTAGTTTTGCTCTTGTATATATTTTTTATTGTAAATTAGGTATCTAGCTGATATAGTAAATGTTTAAGGTCAGACCAGAGGGTAATAAAGAAGTAGGTAGGTTCTGCCAACAAACAACAAAACGTGTAGGGAAATTTTGTCACACTATCACCACCATACCTCACCTACAAGTAACATCAGATGTGGTCGATGCTGCACAGAACAGATTGTGGTCAGAGGAGAAAGCAGGATAGAGTAGTTATGGCAGCATCTGGGACTTCATAATACAGTTTCTATTTACTTTCTTATAAATGTCTGTCAATTGCGTGTGCCAGAAATAAAATTAGCTCTAATCTTGATTCGTAGGTTGCACTGCTCTTTCTCTTTTCTTTTTAGGATTCTATCAGTGGACTCTGTACAGGGGGGTATAGGTCAGCATAGCAATATGGCACTACAACATTATATTCTATGGACACAAGGATACCAAACTGATTGAAGAGAAGGCACTTTAACTCTAACATACAGGACATTATTTAGTATTTATTCAATTTCTGTATCTAGGATTAATATTCATGGTGTACCTTCCATTCTTGTAATTTCATTGTTCCAGAGCAGACTGTTTCTAGAGCCATCTCCACTCTATTTTTTTACTTTTTCTATCACAATTTAAAAGGTTTTCCTAAGGAATTGGCAATTGTTTTCATATAACCCTTCATGCATACATCAACCTGATAAGATATTTTAAATAACACCAGAATCCTACCTTAAAACAGGGGTCAGCAACCTTGGGCCCCCAGATGTTTTGGAACTACATTTCCCATGATGCTCAGACAGCCTAAATAGTGTCTCAGCATCATGGGAAATGTAGTTCTAAAACATCTGGGGGCCTAATGTTGCTGACCCCTGCCTTAAAACACATATAACATTACAGCAATCACACTTTGCATAATCATTAAAAGAGACACTGTACTTTAAAATGCATTTCCCTTTAAATTGTTCCTAATTACTTGTTAACAACTGCAGATAATTATTTGTATTGGGCATTGCTCCATGAGGCTTATTTTTGGAAGTGAAATAGCTGTTTTGCACAATGAAACTACCAACCATTGTTCACAAGAACATGACTATTCAACTGGGCTTATCTGACAGAAAAACAAGCACTAGTTATCTTCTCCCACCCATTCCATGCACAAAGTACAATACTTAGGTCCTGAAATTGTCATCAAGGGTGGTGGTTTTAATGAGCAAAGCCAGCTATTTAATTTGCAATAATAAATCTAAGAAGTGGTTCCCAATACATTTAATACTCTGCAGCTAGTAACAAGTCATTGAGAACAAATTAACGAGAAACAAATAGCAGTACAATAGAATCTTTAGCAAAAAACCAAAATTTATGCTTACCTGATAAATTTCTTTCTGGATATGGAGAGTCCACAACATCATTAATTACTAGTGGTAATATCACTCCTGGCCAGCAGGAGGAGGCACCAGAGCAAAGCTGTTAAGTGTCACTCCCCTAGCCATAATCCCCAGTCATTCGACTGAAGGGAAATGGAAAAAGGAATAACACAAAGGTGTAGAGGCGCCTGAGGTTTAGCCTAAAAATAACTGTCTTAAAATGAGAGTGGGGTCATGGACTCTCCATATCCGGAAATAAAATTTTTTTATCAGGTAAGCATAAATTTAGTTTTCTTTCCTAAGATATGGAGAGTCCACAACGTCATTCAATTACTAGTGGGAACCAATACCCAAGCTAGAGGACACAGATGACTAGGGAGGAAGAGCAAGACAGGCAGACCTAAACAGAAGGCACCACCGCTTGAAGAACCTTTCTCCCAAAAGAAGCCTCAGACGAGGCAAAAGTATCATATATATTTTGTAAAATTTGGAAAAAGTATACAGAGAGGACCAAGTTGCAGCCTTGCAAATCTGTTCCACAGAAAGCCCAAGAAGAGACAGCCCTAGTGGAATGAGCTGTAATTCTCTCAGGAGTATGCTGGCCAGCAGTCTCATAAGCAAAACGAATAATACTTCGATACCAGAGTGAAAGAGAAGAAGCAGTAGCTTTCTGACCCTTACGCTTTCCTGAGAAACAAACAAACAGGGCAGAAGACTGGTGAAAATCCTTAGTCGCCTGAAGGTAGAATTTTAGAGCATGTACAACATCCAAGTTGTGCAACGGACGTTCTTTATGAGAAGAAAGATTGGGACAGAGAGAAGGAACAACAATTTCCTGATTAATATTTCTATCCAAAACCCCTTTAGGGAGAAATCCCAATTTAGTACGCAGGACCGCCTTATCTGCATGAAAGATAAGGTAGGGTGAATCACTCTGCAAAGTCAAGAGCTCTGAGACTCTTCGAGCAGAAGAGATAGCAACAAGAAACAAAACTTTCCAAGATAACCTAAGATCTATGGAAAGTATTGGCTCAAACAGAGCCTGCTGCAAAACTTTAGGAACAAGGTTAAGGCTCCAAGGTGGAGCAACAGGTTTAAACACAGGCCTGATTCTAACCAGGGCCTGACAAAAAGATTGAACATCTGGCACATCTGCCAGACACTTGTGCAACAAAATAGATAACGCAGATATCTGACCCTTCAGAGAACTGACCGACAAACCTTTCTCAAGACCTTCCTGGAGAAAAGACAACATTCTAGAGATTCTGACCCTACTTCAAGAGTAGCCTTTGGATTCACACCAATAAAGGTATTTATGCCATACATTATAGTAAATTTTTTGAATAACAGGCTTGCGAGCCTGGATCATGGTCTCAATGACCGACTCAGAAAAAACACGCTTAGACAGAACTAAGCGTTCAATCTCCAAGCAGGCAGCTTCAGAGAAACAAGATTTGGATGGAGGAATGGACCCTGAGTTAGAAGGTCCTTCCTCAGAGGTAACCTCCAAGGTGGCAGAGATGACATCTTCACTAGATCTGCATACCAGATCCTGTGAGGCCTTGCAGGAGCTGTTAAAATTACTGATGCTCTCTCCTGTTTGATACGAGCAATGACTAGTGGCAGGAGAGCAAATGGAGGAAACAGGTATTCTAGACTGAAATCCCAAAGGAACCGCCAGAGCATCTATCAGGGTGGCCTGCAGATCTCTTGACCTTAAACCGTACCTTGGAAGTTTGGCGTTCTGCTGAGACGCCATCAGATCCAACTCCGGCACCCCCCATTTGAGGGTCAACCTGGAGAATGGAGAGCCCACTCCCCAGGATGGAATTTCTGCTCAGGAAATTCGCTTCCCAGTTGTCGACTCCTGGAATGTGGATTGCAGACAGACAACAGTTGTGAGCTTCCGCCCACTGAAAAATCCGTGCCAGCTTCTTCATGGCTAAGCAACTCCAAATTCCTCCTTGGTGGATGATGTAAGCCACTGAGGTGATATTGTCTGACTGGAACCTGATAAACCGGGCTAAGGACAACTGAGGCCAAGCCATCAGAGCATTGTAAATCACTATCAAATTTAAGATGTTTATGGGGAGAGCAGACTCCTGAGTCCATAGTCCCTGCACCTTCAATGATTACCAGACTGCTCCCTAGCCTAGCAGGCTGGCGTCCGTGGTCACAATGACCCAGAAAGCTCTCCGGAAGCAAGTGCCCTGAGACAGATGCTCCTGAGAAAACCACCACGGGAGAGAGTCTCTTGTCGACTGGTCTAGATCTATCCTCTGAGACAGATCCGAATGGTCTCCGTTCCATTGTCTGAGCATGCATAACTGTAGAGCTCTCAAATGGAATCGAGCAAAGGGAATGATGTCCATGGAAGCGACCATCAGATTAATTACCTCCATACATTGAGCTACTGATGGCCAAACAGTAGACCGTAGATAGAGGCAAGAGGAGAGAATTTTGGATTTTCTGACCTCCGTCAATTTTTTTTTCATAGATAGGGAATCTATTATGGTTTCTAAGAAAACTACCCTTGTAGCTGGAACAAGGGGACTCTTTTCCAGATTCACTTTCCATCCGTGGGAATGTAGAAAAGACAACAAGATCTCTATATGAGAGTTTGCTTGTTGAAAAGATGGCGCCTGAACCAATATGTCGTCCAGGTAGAGCACCACTGCAATTCCCAGAGACAGACCTGATCACTGCCATAAGAGCCCCCAGAACCTTTGAGAAAATTCTGGGAGCTGTGGCAAGAGCAAACGGAAGAGCCACAAGCTGAAAGTGCTTGTTTAGAAAGGCGAATCTCAGGAACTTGTGATGATCCCTGTGGATGGGAACATGAAGATATGCATCCTTCAGGTCTATGGCTGTTATGTATTTACCCTCTTGGATCAGAGGCAGAATGGAATGAATGGTTTCCATTTTGAAGGACAGTACTCTGGGAAATTTGTTGAGACACTTTATGTCTAGAATGGGTCGAAAAGTTCCCTCTTTTTTAGGAACCACAAACAGATTTGAATAGAACCCTAAGCCCTGTTCCCTTACTGGAACTATCACTCCCAGGGAGGAAAGGTCCCGATCACAGATCAAGAATGCCTCTTTTTATCTGGTCTGCAGATGACCTTGAGAGGTGGAATCTGCCCCTGGGAGATAAAATTTAAAATTCTATCTTGTAACCCTGGAATACTATGTCCACAGCCCAAGGATCTGGGACATCTCATATCCAAGCATAATAAAACAGAGAAAGTCTGCCCCCCACTTGATCCAATCACGGACCGGGGGCAGAACCTTCATGCCGATTTAGATTTAGAAAAAAAAACTGCTTCACCAGAAACAGAAGGATAAAAACTGAAAAGGACCAAGTAACTGCCCATCAGTTAAACCCAGTAAGGCCCTAGTTAGAGACCTCTCAGAATCACTAGATTCCACCGAGCACAAAACTCCCGAGGAGGCAAGTCCCGCAGGCTCCAAGCCTGCACAATGTTTACATACCCCCTGAAGGGAAGAAGAAAATGGAGGACTCAACAAGGAGATCTAAAGACCAACAACTAGGGTAAAAAGAACCCCAGCAGAAATTCCAAGCACAAATTAAGGTTGCAAGAGGACAAAAGCGCATAGAAAACAAACTCCAAACGACTGAACAGACAGAAGGCAGGAAATCCCCTCTCTGAATGGAAGTCCAAGGGACCATGAAACTACTCAACCCCAAAAGACCCAGAGGGACAAGGCAGATTCCATCCCTCACACAGAGTAAATCCGCACTCATGAAAGAGCGACCGAGGGAGAAAAAAACACCCCCGAGAACTGCCTAAAAATAGCACCATAAGATCTTAATGTGCTTCAGATAAAGCCACCGGCTTCAATTCTGCGACAGAAGTCTAGCAGACACCAGCCGCTAACACTAGCCTACCAAGCTAGGAACTGCACCAGGACTCCCACAGAGGGAACCCTCCACAAAAGAGCAGGAACCAACTCCCTCCCAGGCAAAAACAGAAAAGCAGGAGGGCATCCAAAGTCAGCAAAGAAAGGCTCCGTGCTGAGGAAGAAAACACAGCTAAATGTCCCACCTAAGGAGAGCACAAGGTCCAGTAAGATACGCGGTCAAGGCTCCACCGAGCAGTCAGATCGCTGACCCCCTCTTCTAGGCTACAGACCCAGCACCCAAGCTACTGGCAATGTCCGGAGTCAGGGAGATAACCAATTCTCTGGACCACCCAGATCCTCAAAAATAAGAGAGGGGGGGACTAAACAGTACCAAGAGGTAGAACAAACCCCGACCATTTGCCAACAAGACTGGCATGCTAACCAACTAAGTTTATGACCGAACATAGGACAAGCTCAGTTCCAGAGCCCAGACCCCGTTCCCTTCCCTACCGGAAGGGACACCCCAGACCAAAGGGAGATTACACTGAAACAACAGTGACAGCACAATACCAGTATCCAACCCTTCATGACATCCTGCACGCAAGACAGGGTAACCCCACTGAACAGAGGAAGATCTCCAGGGGAGCAGGAGGATACTGTGGTATGCCCCAGTCCCCCTAAGGGGAGGGGAATGCAAAATACAACCGCTCACCCGCCCACAGGCATGGAGAGTGCGGCAGCAGACAGACAGCAGAGTCAATACCAACTGTAGAGGACCATCCGGCTGCAACAGCCGGTCCATTCGAAAAACAAACAGCCATCGAGCACACATTGAAAGTGACAATAGCTATAACAGATTTCAACCGCAATCTCCCACTTGCAAGGCAGCTAAACCAACCATCAGGCTATTTCCAAGTTTCCGATACAGAAAGGCAAAACACCTGAAGGAGAAAGCGGATGTCTCAGAACCGTAAAGGACTGAATCGCCCAGGACCCACTTAAGAGGTCCAGACAGAAATCCCGGACAAGAACAAGTCCAGAAAACAGGACCCCCGGAAACCGGAGTCGGCCACAAACTCATAACCCGAGGAATCCTAGGTATACCTCATACGGAAAAAAACAGTACCCTAGGAGATGCAATCACAGCCACATCCAAAGGTCCTTGGACACTGGGCGTTCACTAAGCATCCCAGAGACAGAGAGCATAACTCCTAAAGACTCGAAGGGCAACATCCCCAAGTCCTACTAACAAGAAATAGAGCACCTCTGTAACCTCTGCAACAGAGTTTACAATATAGTCTCCAGACAATCCTTCAGGATCATCCCGGCAACCCCACAGATCAAGGCATTAATGATGAACAAGCATCACTATCCCAGGAAGCGGCAGCTCAAACTGAGATGTCGTAAGAAAAGGCAGCTCCAGGAAAGAATGGAGACAACGCATTCTCCAGAGCCCCCCAAAACATGGGAACAGATGAGAAACAGTAGGCGGAAGAAAAAGGCCGTAAATGCCGAACTTCCAGAACAGATGACCCACAACCAGCCCCAGAAGGGCAATAAGGAAGCCTAAGGCATCCCCTTAAGGAAGAGGTACCGACGTCAAAGTCTCAAAAAAGGCAGGCCAAGAAGAATACCATAGAGGAGATAAAAACCGCCCCAACCAGGTACCCCAGATGTCTAAGGAGTCATCTAAACCTTCAGTCCAGATGGAAATGGAGAACTCTAACTCCAAGGTCAAAGAGCCTCAGGAACCCTCAGAGTAAGCCTTAGCAGGATCCGCTTCTGGAACCCCCCCAACAATCAGGAACAGGACAATGAGGACTGCCTACAAACCCTCTGATGCCCCACCCAAAAGAAGAAAAAGAGAACCCGTCTAACGTCTAGGAACAAAAGGCCTCCTCTACCATGTCAGAGCCCTGCATAGGGCAGAGCCTCAAAATTTTTTTGAAAACTCATGGTTGTTCCTCTCCACTGAAATCTTTAGACAAGGAAGGATTTATTCAATCTGAAGAGAAAACAGCGCATAATTTACTCCTTATCCGAGTGAGCAATTCACCATCTCACCATCCAACTCACCATCCAATCAGGTCAGCCAATTGCACCGGCACCACACAGCACCCGACCAGGACCAGCCTGCTAAATAGGGCACTCCAGAACTGAACGTGCAAACAGTGTCAGCACCTATATATACAATAAAGATCTCTCCGCAACTTGAATGTTAGGATATACCTCTCAAATAACAATGTCCCAAATAGAAAATGTGGAACTATACAATAGTATCTTCACCACTCACCTCCGTTTAGGTCATCGACACCGGCTGCTGTATTTTTACCTGGATATTTGATGTGACCGTCTCTTTGGAAGCTGAGCCGCTTCACACTGTAAGTGTCAATTCTATCCACTTGTATTATACAAGGAATTGACACTCAGTGACTTGTCTAGCTCCTCTCGCTTCAGGTCTCCATCGATCCTTCGGCGTCTGACTTCATCAGACCTCACTTCCGGTATTGCGTGTCCCAGCCTTCTGTGAGGCGAGTGGACTAATGCTTGCAGGATTCCAATCATTAACCGTGCAAACCTCTGTTTCCAAATAATTCTTTGCTTGATGAATTGGATGCACCGGAAACCAGATTGGTGAAACAGGTAACTTTATTCAAAGAAATCTTAAAAAGCATTCATAACTAAATGGTAATAGAAACTCCTACTTCAACGTGAGTGGTGTGTGTCCCACTCCAGGGACTGCTTGCTGACGCGTTTCGCCGCAAAAGGCCGTAATCGTAGCTTTTGTGCCGAAACGCGTCAGCAAGCAGTCCCTGGAGTGGGACACACACCACTCACGTTGAAGTAGGAGTTTCTATTACCATTTAGCTATGAATGCTTTTTAAGATTTCTTTGAATAAAGTTACCTGTTTCACCAATCTGGTTTCCGGTGCATCCAATTCATCAAACTCCAGAACTGACCCAGGCCACAAAAAAATCTAAACCCCAGTGGGGATAGACAAAGGAACTATATAACAATGCACTAATACCTTAACATGCAACTTCCACTGAAGTGCCCAAGCAACCACAAAATCGCTAGTATCAAAATACTAAATTTCCCAGCCAGAAAATTATAACAGACATGAGCTTCATAAATAGAAATAAAATACATCCTAACCGGATCAAAGAAAAAGAGGGCAGCACCCGCAGGTGAACGCCCAAGAAAAATGGGTACACTAACAGGACCAGCCAATCAGACACCCCATTCTCCCGAAGCTCAGAACTGGAAAAAGATAGCCCAAAGAAAAAGATAAATTGGAGACGACAAGGAGATTAACTTCATCCCCCCACGTCTAACCCAGCTAGCCCTCCGGAACAGAAGACCAAAGACCCCTCAACCCTTCAGGACTGGGATCCTCCAGCACCACTAAAACATGCAGCAGTAGGACACAAAGGCACGCCAGTCTATAATGAAAGGCAAGACTTACCTCCGTCGGGACCACTGACGACCCCAACGATTGGTCCCCTGAAGCCTCAGAGGAAACCACTTCCCCAGGGGGCTGATCTGACACAGATGATCCCCGCCTGACGAGCCCTGGTTAACAGAACACGGACAGTATCTCATCAACATCTCCCTTCCTGGAAGATGTAAATGCGCCAATGCCATAGATATGGCCACGCAGAACCGTACCGTAACCGCGGGAGGAAACAAGCCGACTTCCAGAGAAGGGGTAACGGCATTAGGGACACCTGCTTGCGTAGCCAAATAAGGTTCTAGGGCAGCGGTCGCCAACCAGTGGTCCATGGACCACTGGTGGTCCACGAGAAAATGTTGGTGGTCCTTGACACCATCAAGCAGGAATTAATCTCCTCTGATGGTGTCAACTCCGTTGTGCCGCAACTCTCTACAGTGCCTGACTGGACATCAGTGAAAACCGATGGAGAAGTTAAATTACAATCTCCCTACACACGTTGCGCAGTACTGCGCAACTTGGGTAGCTAGATTGTATTTTTAACTCCTCCCGTTCGGCGTGCTGCTCAGAGAAAGATGCTTCTATTCTAAAGCCAGCAGAGGTTCGTATAGTCTTGGCTTGAAATAGTGTATTAGTTTTCCTAATTCCTTCAGATGGACTTACATCACTGCTTGTCTTCCTCCCCTTCATCTTCTTTTTTTTGTATAATTAAATATGAATTATTTTTTATTCTAATAATTTTCCCGCGCACAAAGCCATTCCACCTGAATTCCAGTAATTGCTATCCTGCAGATCAGCCATATCCCACCAGTATTATAGTAATTGCCAGTAACATCAGTCGTGTTTAGCTCACATCCATATTGAGAGCTTTCTAATATAAACTTAATTTATTAATCCAATGTCTGTCCATGATCAGAAGTAGTTTTGAATAATTCCTAACTGGGGAGGTAACTTGGAAGACTTGTGGTCCTTTTTAAGCATAATTCTTTTTTTTCCCCATTTTCTGCCTCTCTGTTTCCAGCTCAAAAAAGTTGGCACTCACCCTTCATCTGTCATTCAGAAGTATTCTCTTAGTTCTGTCATTCAGTTATTTAATTCCAAAAAATAATTCATAAAAATGTGTAAATATATACATAATGTAAACGTAGCTATGGTTATACTAGTTATGTACAGTATGTGTGTGTGTATATATATACTGTATACATATACTGTATACATAGAGGTTTGTACCCTTTTTTTAAAAAAAATCATGTTAGTGGTCCACGGGATTCAAAATTGTGAGTTTAGTGGTCCCTGAGGTCCGAAAGGTTGGCGACCCCTGTTCTAGGGCACTCGCCTTACGGGATATGGGGTCGGCAGACTCTAAGTTCCCTGATTCAGAAGAAAAGGGCACTCTAAAGCGGCATGCGGAACATAACTGATGGCATGGATTACCCGGGTCATTTCATACTCTTCGCAAGAAGTAGAATCTGAATCAGAGACATCCGTCTCCAAAAAATCTGATTTTTCCATAACTTGGATAGAAATTATGGATAAAAAAATAAATAAAACGACACCTTACACCTCCAATGGCTGGGGCACTCACCACCTACTATGACCCAGACAACTAGCGAAAACAGACTCTCTCCTTCGCCACGCGGTCAGGAATATGGAAATGGAGACTAGAGACATGACCACGCCTAATCACAAGGTACACCGTTATAGCCATGAGCCCAAGCAACACTACACATTAGCAGACAGAATCACATAACAAACATGATTAAAGTCCCCCCTGTTCAATAACCCCCCTCAGGAGATATTAACCCTTGATTCCTAAGAAAAAAGAAGTCCCACTGAGACCCCGACTTCTTCGTTTACATTACATTTCACACATCAAAGTAAAATGAATCGATCTTACCGGAATCTACGCCATGGAACAAGAACACGGCCCTTCAAGTGTGACAGATAGTAGCCTCTCTTTTGACATGGACTTGAGTGAACAAAGCAGGCAGCGAAACTCATCAACGCTGATTGCTAAGGAGCTGTTAATATGAGTCGAGATGGTTTCACAGACAGACTCTCCCTGCATCTCCGGACTCTAACTTTCATCCATGCTCTCACTGAGAGGCTGATAGGACTACTTAAAACTTCAGTCCCATTTCGAAGAGTACAACCCTCCATAAGAGACTATCTTTAATCTTCCGAAACTTCTCTGCCAACCTCCTGTGACGAAAGGCAAAGAATGACTAGGGGGTGAGGGAAGTGGGGGAGGTATTTAAGCCTTTAGCTGGTGTGTCTTTGCCTCCTCCTGGTGGCCAGGTTCTGAATTCCCAAAAGTAATGAATGCAGCTGTGGACTCTCCCAGTTTAGGAAGGAAAAGACGCTTTTCCACCAGTAATATCAGAAATTATTTCTGCTATACCAGGTCCAAACAAAGTCTTACCCTTGAAAGGAAGTGCCAAAAGCTTGGACTTAGAAGAAACATCCGCTGACCAAGATTTTAGCCACAACGCCCTGCGAGCTAGCACGGAGAAACCAGATATCTTAGCTCCCAGTTTAATAACTTGCATGGTAGCATCAGAAATAAAGGAATTGGCTAGCTTGAGAGCCTTAATCCTGTCTTAAACTTTTATTTATAACCAATAAAGGGTGCAAAGTTACAGGGTGCTTCTCCAGCCCATCTCGCAGGATGAGCCAAGAAGGCAGATAGTACAGTACAATCAATCAATTGCAATTTCATATGATAACATGCAGGTATCTTCATAAACTTTCAATAGACAGTTATTGTTTTAAAAGACATGGGTTTGCACCGCTATATTGGAGTTTTTTAACCTTATTATAAAACAAAACAGGACAAACAGGGGAGGCAAAAAAAGGGGGGAGATGAGGGAATGGAAGAATGGGAAGGGATGGGGGAAACAAACAGAGCGGGGGAGACAAAAGGGAGGCTAGGAGGGGGAAGTCGGGGAGGGGGAAGGATAGAGTGGTAAGAGGTGAGGGGGACATAGTGGGCATATATAGACCAACAAATAACATTTCTACATATTTTGCAATATAATCCATGAGTTATTGTGGTGAACTTAGGACAATACTATAATGGGTCAGTAATAGTGTTGGCTCACTCACATTGATAGGAAGTTTCCAAAGATCAACCAGCAAAATAGTAATCCTCCTTCATGAAATATTGGCATACATTGCTGGAGTCACAGTAAGACACAATTAAATAATAGAAAATCATAAACAGGCTACAGCAAGTGCCTCTTCCTAGTTTGTTATGTAGTGATAAGTTAGGATAACAGCTATAGGCTAATAATGGGGACCATCAGTACAGGCAGTATAGCACATATTTCTTTAAGTTATAGGAAGATTTGTGAGGGCAAAGTAAAGTTAAGAGTGGGTATTCTGTTAACAAAAAGGCTATAAGGTAGGGAGTAGGATTTCCTTACATATAAAATAAAGCTGTAACAGAGCTAATTAAAGACAGGCAAACACTGACAGTGAGCTGCTTGCAAGCAAGTGTTTAGAGGCACAAAGTCTGTAACCTAATAAACAACACGTCTGCGAAACGGAGAATGAGTGTGGCCACAGGACAGCTGATTTGAGCTAGATCTGTCTGCAGTATAAAGGCTAATATTATTTAATTTAGAAATAGGCCATCCCTTATGATAAGAATATATACATACATAGACTGAATGACAATATATGTTACTCAATAGGACAAGATAAACAAGCCTATGTATTTGGTTAATCCGTGTGTTTGCCAGGGGCTCAGTTAAAAGCAGCTCTCATAGGGAAGAATGTCTAGTTCTGTCGATACGTTATACTGTCTGATAGTTTACCTTCAGTAAACAGTGGGCTAGCCTTTAGATGAAAGGAAGTAACTGTATAATGTGATATGTGAGGAATCGATCTCTTCATAATGAAATGATCTGTTTTAGCTTAATGCTTGAATGAGTGTTTGCGGGGCTGTATTAGTTTCCTAAGGGTGCCTGAGGAAAGTAGTAGTGGTAACATTCGCATCAACATCCCAGGTACACTTTTGCTGAAAGATGCGGGCAGGACTAAATTGAAGTGGGAGTGACTTGTGACTGCCACGCAGAGATTGTACCGGAATCAGCCCACAATCCATGCAATAGGCTACAGCACTGGGGATAGCCCAGGAGTATTTTAACAGAGTGGCGGAGCTTCTTAAGAATAAATAGCCATTTTCAAGCATTCATAAATAAATCTTCCCCTTTAAATATATATAGAGACTAATTGACACTGTATTCTATTCAACAATATAAGATAAGCATGCTTATGCATTTAATTAATCAGTGGGTTTGTCAAGAGCTCAGTTAATAACAGCACTCACAGAAAGGTATGTCTGATGCCGTCTGATAACTAAAAGGGGTTTAACAGAGCAATGGAGCTTCTTGCGAATGAGTAACCTTTTCAACGGAGTTACATATAGATTTGTCAATTAGGGAACAAAAGTGATTTCATAAACTACAACAGACCAAGTGTACAACAGCATAATACAGTGATCAACAGACATACTCACAGGATGGGGTCAATTTATAGATGTTAGGCATGATATAGTGATATCTAAACTATTTGGTATGAGTACGCAGTGCTGCTAATGAAATGTACTGCCCCGACGGTTAACTTTAATATCTCAGGGGGAGGAAGAATAAGTGCAGCAAAACGACTAGAATAAGGCATATATGTAGCAGGGCCAATATATAATATAGTCCGATCTAAAAGGTAAAGTAATGCAATCGCTGAGATTACAAATTTACAGATGCTGGACAAATGCATCCAGATATTTAAAGGTGCTGGGAGTTCCACAGATATACAAAAGCTGCGCAAAACATCAGTTCATGTAGTGTTCCGTTATATAGTCAGCTATTGTAGAGGGCTGTAGCCTTAAACTGACTATCCGACCCCAACACGAAGTAGGGCATGGCATACATGCTTCAGAGGGAAGCAGGTTTTCTGCAGGGGCGAAAGGAGCTGCTCCACAGCGAGAGCCAGACTCAGCGATGTGACAAGAGAACAGCCATCACCACTTGAGTCTGACTTCAGGACTTCCTGTAAGGTGGTTTCTTGCAGTAGGACAAATACAGCTCCACAGAGTGTCAGGAGTCCCGAAGTCTGGTGCGTTTCTATAGGGGTAAGTCTAGGGTAGGTCAATGTATGGGAAATCTTTATGGCACTCGCTGTCCCCGTCTGCAACATGACCTGGTTGTTTGACCGGGGTAGAAAGATAGGGTAGTGTGACCCCTCCATCTTTTCCGTGATACCGCTATCCATGGTGCCTTCTTTTAGAATAGTTGGCGGGTTCTGGTGAATAATTAGGCATGTGGAAATTGTATTGGTGTGCTCAGGGGTGTTGAGCTCCCGTAGTTCGCAGAGGAGTTCCCCCATAGCTGCCGTTAGGGAATCCAATAATGGCATGAAAACATCTATTAGGGCCTCAGCAATGTGCGCCATCTTAGTTATCAGACTGTGCACGTCTGCAGATCCGGAGACAAATTCTTACTGTTCAATGCTTTCTCGGAGGCCAGGGGATGTAATGTCCTGATCCTAAAAGTTTCCCGGGCACAATAATTGCCAAGGGAGGTATGGATGGCTGAAGATTCTACCACACAGCACTCAAAAGCAGGTTTCAGTCACGGAGCCTTGTAAACCTGTGGCCATCTTGTTATGCCGCCTACCGGAAGTCCTAATCCTGTCTTAGATCTCCTCCAAAGGAGTCTCTACCTGAAGTGAATCAGACAAGGCCTTTTACCAAAAAGATGCCGCACTTGACACTGTGGCAATACAAACTGCAGGTTACCATTGAAAACCTTGATGAACATACATCTTCTTCAAATAAGCCTCCAGCTTTTTTGTCCATTGGATCATTAAAAGAACAGCTGTCGTCTATAGGAATAGTAGTTCTCTTAGCCAGAGTAGAAATAGCCCCTTCTACTTTAGGCACCGTGCGCCATGAATCTTTAATGGAGTAAGCAACAGGAAACATCTTTTTAAAGAAAGGAGACAGGGAAAAAGGAATCCCTGGTTTGTCCCATTTGTCTCCATAGCACGGTCTGGAACAGGAAACACTTCCACAGTGAAAGGAACATTGAAGTATTTATTAAGTTTGCTAGATTTCTTAGGGTTGACAACGACAGGAGTATCAGAGTCGTCCAAAATAGCCAAAACCTCCTTTAACAATACACAAATATGTTCAAGCTTAAATCTGAAGGATACTACTTCAGCATCAGATGAAAAAATTATACTGTCCAAATCTGAGATTTCACCCTCAGAGGCTACCGACGTATCCTCCTCATCTGACCTATGAGGGAGGGCAATCGTAGTAGCAGAGGTTGGCACAGAAACCTTACTATCTGAATCTCTAATTTTCCTCTTGCATCTTCCCTTTAGCATAGGAAAAGCAGATAATGCCACAGATATCACAGAAGATACCTGAGCACCAAAATCTGCAGGCAAATAAACTCCTCCAGGAGGCTGAGAGGAACCGCAGGGCACTGTATGAGATGCCATTAAGGCTTGGGACGTTTGAGGAGAAAGCTGTGGCAATGCCTGAACAGCATCATCCTGAGAGACATGAGGCTCATAGGGCAATACCTTTTCTTTACATTTTGCAAAGGAGAAACAGTTTGTGCCTCAAGACATAATAAACAATTATTAAACACAACATTTTCCTCATCCATGTCCTTCTTGAAAATTTGAACCCAAAAGGAAAACTTAAATCTTTGAAAAGAAAAACCACTGTTGCTTTAAGACAGTCTGTTTAAGACTTAAGCGTTATACTGAATAACAGTCAAAAAGGACCTGAAACATAAAACCTCTACACCTTAGCAGAACTGAGGTGCCTACCACTTCTAGGAGACTCTAAATGTGACTGCACACCAACCGACAAACTGCAGGGCTTCACAGAAACGCCACTTTCTGATGGCTGACCAGAGAGGTCACATGATCGGCAATACCAGAACTGCACAGTTTTGTAAAAGCGCACATTCCGATATTCCCCTTCTAATGCAAAGTCTCCTAAAACACACTGCCGCCAATGCCCAAATAAACACTTAAAATCCTTCAGTGTTAAAAATAAAAAAAGAGCCTCAGAGAAATAATTCTCCAGATAAGGGAATTAACCCTTAGTCCCATATGTTGCACCTGCACACTGCCCAATGAATCCTTTGTAAAGGATTACAATGTCCCAATATATTTTCTGCAGAGTTAAATAAATAATCCACTGAGTGCTAAGTCTTCAGAACCTAGAAGACAAAAAATCATTTACCTGCAGTCTAGCTGTCCGGCAGGAATACAGCTCACAAGGCGTGAAAGGACGCATACTCCTTACAGAGACCTGTGGAAAAAAGAAAGAACAGAGTAAACCTACTCTGGCTTTCTATACCATGGGCAGCAAATATGTGGCCCACCTCACAAGCTCCTAACTGCTTTAAAGCCACCACTACTCTACTGCAGAGATTGACGTGGACTACAGCTATACCCAAAACACTTGCTTGTAGCGAAAAGAAATCCAATTTTCTTCAGACACCAAAACTTTACCTCCTCCATTGACAGGGGCAAAGAGAATGACTGGGGATTATGGGTAGGGGAGTGACATTTACCAGCTTTGCTGTGGTGCTCTTTGCCTCCTCCTGCTGGCCAGAAGTTAATTTTCCCACTAGTAATTGATGACGTTGTGGACTATCCATATCGTAGGGAAAGAAAAAAAAAAGAATTAACTTGCATTTTAAAAAAAACACACATTATGGTGCTTGTAAAGATAACATTTTTCATAGACTCAATTTAAAGTTCTAAAAATCTGCAGTAGCAAATGGTAGGATTTCCAAATGTCATATTTTTGTTTACAGCTATACTGCAGGGCCACTCTCAAGTTAATATACATTTTCAAGTATACCAAATATGCAGAAAAAGTATTATAAAACTAAAGTCCTTAGCAGTCAAAGAGAGTTAAAATAATCCAATATTGCTAACTTAAACACAAAATAGGCCCCATGTATTAAAGGGACAGTCTAGTCCAAAATAAACTTTCATGATTCAGATAGGGCATGTAATTTAAAAGAATTTTCCATTTTACTTCTATCACTAATTTTGTTTTGTTTTCTCTGTATTCTTAGTTGAAAGATAAACCTAGGAGGCTCATATGCTAATTTCTTAGACCTTTAAGGCCGCCTCTTTTATGAATGCATTTTGACAGTTTCTCACCCCTAGAGGGTGTAATTTCATGTGTGTCATATAGATAAGACTGTGCTCTTGCACGTGGAGTTGCCTAGGAGCCAGCACTGATTGGCTAAAATGCAAGTCTGTCAAAATAACTGAAATAAGGGGTAGTTTGCAGAAGCTTAGATACAAGATAATAACAGAGGTAAAAAGTGTATTATAACTGTGTTGCTTATGCAAAACTAGGGAATTGGTAATAAAGGTATTATCTATCTTTTAAAACAATAACAATTCTGGTGTAGACTGTCCCTTTAAGTGGTGTGCGGGCAAGCTTCTCAATTTGAGAAGCTGTCTACACACCTTTGCTGCATACGGGCAGTGAATCTGTTATGTCGCTGGCCCGTATGCATCGTTACACACTCCCATGAGTGTGTAATGCCTGCCCATTCTCTCACGCGAGAAGGGCCTGTCAATTACCTTGAGCAAGCGAGTTCGGGATGATTTCTCTTCAGCCCCTCAGAGGTGGCGAAGAGTGTAAGAAGCAGCAGTCTAATAACTGCTGCTTCTTACTTTGTGGGGAGCAGGCTTGCATGTGTGAACCTGCTCCACAAGGGCTCATCTCATCTGGTGAGAACCTAGGTAAATACAACCTCAGATGGACAACAACACATGACATATTACACTGTGTCATGATTTATTTAGTATAAATAAAGCCAAAATGGAGAAGCCATGTGTGAAAGACTAAGTACACCTTATGATTCAATAGCTTGTAGAACCACCTTTAGCAGCAATATCTTAAAGTAAACGTTTTCTGTATGACTTAATCAGTCTCTCACATCGTTATGGAGTAATTTTGGCCCACTCTTCGTGGGCATTTATTCATGCACAGCTCTCTTTAAGAGACAGTAAATTCAAAATTAAACTTTCCGGATTTGGATAGAGCATGCAGTTTTAAACAACTTATACAATTTTCTTCTGTTATCAAATTTGCTTCATTCTCTTGGTATCTTTTATTGAAGAGTAAAACTAGGTAGGCTCTATGGCAGCAGTGTTTTGCAACATTGTATAACAAATCTACAAATAATGTTGCAATGGACCCTTAACAATCCAGCACATTCAAGTGGATGAACACCCCAAGGATCCTATATTGTACACTGTTCCAAACAGTTAAAACATTAAAGTATTGAATACACACATACATATCAATAGTTGCAAGGTAAACTGCACAGAAGGAGATATTAGCACTATGATAGACACTAATAGTGCCCCTGCTAATATCTTAGGGGATTAGGAAATGGAATGTAGGTACTTGCCCCTTTTGTTGCCCACACCACTGATCTTACCCTAAAGATATCATGCAGGTCCAAAGGTTGCCCATCCAGTACTGTAACTAACAGTAGTGGAGAAGTACATCGGCATGGCTACACAGGAAGAGGCTAAGGAACTTCCCTGCGACCCTGTGGCTGGCTTGCCTGATGAGGCAAAGAACTACTGGGAGAGAGAGGGATGTGGGAGAGATATTTAAAGCTTTGTGTGGAGTGTCTTTGCCTCCTCCTGGTGACCAGGAGATTAATTACCACAAGTAAGGATTTTCGTGGACTATCACCACCTTAGAAAGAAAAAATGTTAAAGATTTGCTGGGACCACCATAACCCCGAGAAATGTAAATTCTGGTCCTAGACTGACGAGCCACACTGCAGACCTCCTGGTTTCAACCTATAATGCATTTACTTGGCTGCACACTCTCCTGACTCTGCTTTGTGCTTTCCTGGCTATAAAGAATCTGTCCTCAAGTTGAGGGGAGTATGCTGAACTTGTTTTTGCAAACAAATGTTACAATACATTATTATAATATAAAATGCAATTTTAAAAATATAAAAAGCAGCTAAAAGAACATATTAATGTTGATTCTCACGTACTCAGCATAAGGTTGAACATTTCTTTCATTGTATTGAATGTATTTTTTTTTTTGCTTTAACCCTAATATGTTTGACATTGTGAAAAGTAACATATATCACCGTAGATCAATACGAAGAACTCTGAGAAAATAAGACGAGAGAGAGAAAGAATCCAAAAGGTTCTATCCATTGTGGAAATTCTCAACAATTTCTGCATTGTTCTTTAAAGCCTGTATAGCATACATCATATAATATGTAGTTATCAGCCAAGACAGTAGGACGAGCTTACACAAGCTTATTTATCTGTCCATTATGCTAGTCTGTCTCTTATTTATGTATTTTATCTATTCTTATGTAGGATTATAGGATTGTGTTATGATTTTTCTAAGACATGATAAAAACTAGTAAACGATATGAGCCCCGAATATGCTGAAATAAATCTATTCCAACAAGCTAGCAAATAGTTTAGCCCATGTGCAATTGATGAAATATCACAAGAAAATGAGTGCAGGACTGCACCAAACAATTAAAAGGGAAAATAAATGTAAATAAGTTAAAGGGACATGAAACCCAATTTTTTTCTTTCATGATTTAGATAGAGAATACAATTTTAAACAACTTTCTAATTTACTTCTATGATCTAATTTGTTTCATTCTCTTGGTATCATTTGTTGAAGGAGCAGCAATGCACTAATGGTTTCTAACTGAACTCATAGGTGAGCCAATCACAATCGATATATATATATACTGTATATGCAGCCACCAATTAACAGCTAGAATCTAGGTTCTCTGCTGCTCATGAGCTTGCCTAGATAACCCTATCAGCAAAGGATAACAAGAGAAGGAAGCAAATTAAATAATAGAAGTAAATTGGAAAGTTGTTTAAAAATTGTATTCTCTATCTGAATCATGAAAGAAAAATTTTGGGTTTCATGTCCCTTTAAGATATAGGGCGCAATCCGATATATGGCGCAGGTTTCGGTGCAAGCGTGGAAACCTGCGCTGCCCGTAGTTTCAGCTCGCAACTTGAGCTATCACATATACGGCGCCGTCAGATGCTAAAGTGCCGTAAGTCTGACAAACTAGCGATGCCCAGAAATCTGCTTAAGTACAAATTTCTGGAGTCTCCAGTGACTTACGGCACTTTAGAAACTGCCGCCTATAAAAACTGACTAAATTATAAAATCACCCGTTACTGTCTAACACGCCTCCCAAACATAGCCCGACACGTATACCCCTCTATCCGCAATCCCCCCTCTCACTCCTAACAATAAATATATTAACCCCTAAACCGCCGCTCCCGGACCCCGCCGCCAGCTACATTAAATGTATTACCCCCTAATCTGACCCCCCTACCCCGACGCCAGCTACATTAACTATATTACCCCATAATATGATCCCCTTACACCGCCGCCACCTATATTAAAATGATTAACCCCTAATCTAATCCCCCTACAACGCCGCCACCTACATTAACTATATTACCCCTAATATGATCCCCCTACACCGCCGTCACCTATTTTAACTATATTACCCCCTAATGTGAGGCCCCTATATTAACTATATTACCCCCTAATCTAATCCCCCTACCCCACCGCCACCTATATTAAAATGATTAACCCCTAATCTAATCCCCCTACAACGCTGCCACCTACATTAACTATATTACCCCTAATATGATCCCCCTACACCGCCGCCACCTATTTTAAACTATATTACCCCCTAATGTGAGGCCCCTACCCCGCCGCCAACTACATTATATGTACTACCCCCTAATCTGACCCCCTTACAACGCCGCTATCTATATTAAAATGATTACCCCCTAATGTGAGCCCCCTACCCCACCGCCACCTATTTTAACTACATTACCCCCTAATCTAATCCCCCTACACCGCCGCCACCTATATTAAAATGATTAACCCCTAATCTAATCCCCCTACACCGCCGCCACCTATAATAAATGTATTACCCCCTAAAATGTCCGTACCTTAAACTAAATTACAAATAGCCCTGAAAAGGGTCTTTTGCGTGGCATTGCCCCAAAGTAACCAGCTCTATTACCAGCCCTTAAAAGGGCCTTTTGCAGGGCATTGTCACAAAGTAATCAGGTCTTTTACCTGTAATCTGACCCCCCTACACCGCCGCCACCTATATTAAATATATTAACCCCTAATCTAATCCCCCTACACCGCCGCCACCTATATTAATTATATTAACCCTAATTATATTAGGGTTAATATAGTTATTATATTATATATATATATATTATTAATATAGTTAATAATTAATATAGTTATTATATTATATATATTAACTATATTAGCCCTATCTAACCCTAACACCCCTAACTTAATTATTATTGCAATAATTCTAAATAATATTAATCTTATTAACTAAAATATTCCTATTTAAAACTAAATACTTACCTATAAAATAAACCTTAAGATAGCTACAATATAATTAATAATTACATTGTAGCTATTTTAGGGTTTATATTTATTTTACAGGTAACTTGGTATTTATTTTAACTAGGTACAATAGCTATAAAATAGTTAAGAACTATTTAATAGCTACCTAGTTAAAATATTTATCAATTTACCTGTAAAATAAATCCTAACCTAAGTTACAAATACACCTACACTATCAATAAATTAGTTAAATAAACTACAATTATCTAAATTAAAATATAATTAAATACACTAAACTAAATTACAAAAACAAAACAAAAACTAAATTACAAAAAATAAAAAAAGATTACAAGAATTTTAAGCTAATTACACCTAATCTAAGCTCCCTAATAAAATAACAAAGCCCCCCAAAATAAAAAAAATTCCCTACCCTAAACTAAATTACAATAAGTAATCAGCTCTATTACCAGCCCTTAAAAGGGCCTTTTGTGGGGCATTGCCCCAAAGTAATCAGCTCTTTTACTTGTGAAAAAAAAGAACAACACCCCCATTACAACCCACCACCCACACACCCCTACTCTAAAACCCACCCTATTCCCCCTTAAAAAAAACTAAGTCTAACCCCCAAGTGCTCCTTACCTGTCCTGAAGACCGGCGGAGAAGGTCCTGTTCCAGGCGAAGAAGTCTTCTTCCAGGAACCAGCCGGCGCGGAGTGGAGGAGTTGAAGACCGATGACCGCGGAGCTGAAGACCGTCCCTCTGGAACTGAAGACCGGCGACGCTGGAACTGAAGACCGGAGCCATGGAGCGTGGAGGATCCTCTTCATACGATCGCCGCCGTACACTGAATCTAAATTCAAGGTACGCAATTAAAAATGGCGCCCCTTGAATTCCTATTGGCTGATTTGAGCCTTCAAATTCAAATCAGCCAATTGGATGAAAGCTACTTTAATTCTATTGGCTGATTTGAATAGCCAATAGAATAAGAGCTACTGTAATTACATTGGCTATTCTAATCAGCCAATAGAATTAAAGTAGCTTTCATCCGATTGGCTGATTTGAATTTGAAGGCTCAAATCAGCCAATAGGAATTCAAGTGATGCCATTTTTAATTGCGTACCTTGAATTCCGATTCAGTGTACGGCAGCGATCGTATGAAGAGGATCCTCCACGCTCCATGGCTCCGGTCTCCAGTTCCAGCGTCGCCGATCTTCAGTTCCTGCATCACCAGTCTTCAGTTCCAGAGGGACGGTCTTCAGCTCCGCAGTCATCAGTCTTCAACTCCTCCACTACGCGCCGGCTGGTTCCTGGAAGAAGAAGAGGTCGCCGCCTGGAAGAAGACTTATCCGCCTGGGACAGGACCTTCTCGCCAGTCTTCAGGACAGGTAAGGAGTACTTGGGGGTTAGACTTAGTTTTTTTTTAAGGGGGATAGGGTGGGTTTTAGAGTAGGGGTGTGTGGGTGGTGGGTTGTAATGGGGGGGTTGTTCTTTTTTTTCAAAGGTAAAAGAGCTGATTACTTTGGGGAAATACCCCACAAAAGGCCCTTTTAAGGGCTGGTAATAGAGCTGATTACTTTTTGTAATTTAGTTTAGGGTAGGGACATTTTTATTATTTTGGGGGGCTTTGTTATTTTATTAGGGGGCTTAGATTAGGTGTAATTAGCTTAAAATTCTTGTAATCTTTTTTTATTTTTTGTAATTTAGTTTAGTGTATTTAATTATATTTTAGTTTAGATAATTGTAGTTTATTTAATTAATTTATTGATAGTGTAGGTGTATTTGTAACTTAGGTTAGTATTTATTTTACAGGTAAATTGGTTATTATTTTAACTAGGTAGCTATTAAATAGTTATTAACTATTTAATAGCTATTATACCTAGTTAAAATAAATACCAAGTTATCTGTAAAATAAATATAAACCCTAAAATAGCTACAATGTAATTATTAATTATATTGTAGCTATCTTAAGGTTTATTTTATAGGTAAGTATTTAGTTTTAAATAGGAATATTTTAGATAATAAGATTAATATTATTTAGATTTATTGCAATAATAATTAAGTTAAGGGTGTTAGGGTTAGATAGGGTTAATATAGTTAAAATATAATATATAAACTATATTAATTATTAACTATATTAATAATATATATAATAACTATATTAACTATATTAACCCTAATATAATTAGGGTTAATATAGTTAATATAGGTGGCGGCGGTGTAGGGGGGTCAGATTAGGGGTTAATATATTTAATATGGGTGGTGGCGGTGTAGGGGGATTAGATTAGGGGTTAATATATTTAATATAGGTGGCAGCGGTGTAGGGGGGTCAGATTACAGGTAAAAGAGCTGATTACTTTGTGATAATGCCCTGCAAAAGGCCCTTTTAAGGGCTGGTAATAGAGCTTGTTACTTTGGGGCAATGCCCAGCAAAAGGCCCTTTTAAGGGCTGGTAATAGAGCTGGTTACTTTGGGGCAATGCCACGCAAAATGCCCTTTTCAGGGCTATTTGTAATTTAGTTTAGGGTAGGGACATTTTAGTATTTTAGGGGGTAATACATTTATTATAGGTGGCAGCGGTGTAGGGGGATTAGATTAGGGGGTAATGTAGTTAAAATAGGTGGCGGCGGGGTAGGGGGCTCACATTAGGGGGTAATAATTTTAATATAGATGGCGGCGGTGTAGGGGGATTACATTAGGGGTAAAATAATTTTAATGTAGGTCGCGGCGGTGTAGGGGGCTCACATTAGGGGGTTAGACATGTAATAGAGCTGGCGGAGGTGCAGAGGGCTCACATTAGGGGGTTAGATATATAATGTAGGTGGCGGCGGTGTAGAGGGCTCACATTAGGGGTTAGATATATAATATAGGTGGCGGCGGTGTAGAGGGCTCACATTAGGGGGTTAGATATATAATATAGGTTTCGACGGTGTAGAGGGCTCACATTAGGGGGTTAGATATATAATATAGGTGGCGGCGGTGTAAAGGGCTCACATTAGGGGGTTAGATATATAATATAGGTGGCGGCGGTGTAGAGGGCTCACATTAGGGGGTTAGATAAATAATATAGGTGGCGGCGGTGTAGAGGGCTCACATTAGGGTGTTAGATATATAATATAGGTTTCGACGGTGTAGAGGGCTCACATTAGGGGGTTAGATATATAATGTAGGTGGCGGCGGTGTAGAGGGCTCACATTAGGGGGTTAGATATATAATATAGGTGGCGGCGGTGTAGAGGGCTCACATTAGGGGGTTAGATAAATAATATAGGTGGCGGCGGTGTAGGGGGATCACATTAGGGGGTTAGATATACAATATAGGTGGCGGCGGTGTAGGGGGATCACATTAAGGGGTTAGATATTTAATGTAGGTGGCAGCAGGGTCTGGGAGCGGCAGTTTAGGGGTTAAACACTTTATTAGGGATTGCGGCGGGGGATTGCAGTTGACAGGTAGATACATTGCGCATGCGTTAGGTGTTAGGTTTTATTTTGCAGGTAGTTTAGGGAGCTACGGGGCTCCAATACTCAGCGTAAGGCTTACTACGCCTGCATTTTGTAGCAAGGTGAAAATGGAGTAAGATTTCTCCATTTTCGCCACGCAAGTCCTTACACTGTATATTGGATACCAAACTGCTCGGGTTTGGTATACCTGTCTATGGGCCAAAAAACTACGTCCGAAGGCAGAAATATACGAGCGTAACTTCTATGTTATGCTGTATATGTGATACCAAACCAGCGCAAAATTTGGCGTCACCGGCTTTTGCGGGCGACACTGCATATCGGATCGGCCCCTTAAAGTCTGCATTGGGAAAGCAGAGTAATTTGGCTGTGCAAGTTTAATAACACAGAAAATATGACTGGTCTAATGATAACCCAGCAGAATGGGTCAGAAAGAACAGACATGCAAAGCAATTATGTTGTGGAAGACAACAACTCACTCACATCACCTAAAGGTATGTGGATCTTATTAAAGAAAGTACATAACTATCCAGCCTTATCTCATAACTATTTCTGCTATGTAAACTTTTAGAAGATGTATCTGGAAAAAAAACTGAGAATACATGAACATGCAGAATCTATGCTGGAGATGATGAAACACATGCATGGAATTGAGGAATTTATGAAGAACATTTATATAGCGGAATAATTACATCAGTGTTCTCCCCAAGGACTTTTTAGTGGGCGCACCACCAGGCTGCTTTTACTGACCACCAGGCTAAAATTTAAGCCAATATTAATCTAACATTAGTTAATATTAAATGTTTTCATTGTTTGCTGCTCAAATTATCATTTAACCTATTTATTGTTAAATAATGCAATAAGTTTTTGCTTTGGAAAGCTTAAGTATCATTAATAAATTAAAGAAAATGTTATAATATCGCAAATGTTCACACTTCCCCACCCGGCTACTTTATAATGCCACTCAGATAGCAAAATTTTCTGTGTAGAACACTGCAATAAAGTGTTTCACGGTCATATGGTGCCCTCATAGCTGTGGAAAATATAGAGGAAACGGACAGGAGGTTTTTACGGCTAAAAAGCTGGACATTAATTAGAATAACAACAACACTTAGCAAAATACTATTCTATTAGGGGAAATTGAGTAATAGGAGAAAATTCTTAATTAAAACAAAGGGCTAAGCAATCACAAAGTAAATAATACATTATGGAATGGATGCTTTAAAGGGATATCAAACACTTTAAAAGGGATACTAAACCCAAATGTTTTCTTTCACGTTTCAGATAGAGCATTTTTAAGCAACCAATTCCTATTGTAAATTTTTCTTCGTTCTCTTGCTTTCTTTATTTGAAAAGCAGGAATGTAACGCTAGGAGCCGGCCTATTTTAGGTTCAGCACCCTGGCTAGTGCTTGCTTATTGGTGGCTACATTTAGCCACCAATCAGCAAGCGATACCCAGGTGCTGAACCAAAAATGGGCTGGCTCTTAAGCTATGCATGCCTGCTTTTCAAATAACGATAGCAAGAGAATGAAGTTAAATCGATAATAGGAGTAAATTAGAAAGTTGCTTAAAATTGCATGCTCTATCTGAATCATGAAAGTAAGAAAAAATGGTTTTAGTATCCCTTTAAGATTGTTATATAAAATGTTTAATTATGAGTAATAAGAAACATTTGCAATACACTTTCATTAGCTTTTTTTTACCACATTTACCAATTCTGAGATTTGGAAATACACAACGCAAACTTCTAAGGTCTAACATTGTTACATACCTGTCCCTAATTAACCTCAGACACAATAAGAAACAATACAAGTTTAAGTTTTGCTAACAAAATGACAGTGGCAGGCCTTGCTTCCTCCAAATACAAGTGGTAGAGGTAAATTTTGTCATTAGAAAACATTTTTTCTTAACTAATGGGAAATGTCACACCAGAAAAATATTTGGCCGTGGATTCCTGAATAGCATTATGTAATAAAGGGGCAGATACTGCATCCTGTTGAAGTGGATCTATGAAGAAATTAAATCACAAGAATGGATAACATAGAAATCACAGTAAAAGGGCTGACACGCAAGCACCAGTACAAACCTGCTACTTAGAAGGAATGAGCCAGAAAACTGAAATATAAAATCCAGAAGCTCTGCTGGAACTTGTGAAATTGAAATTAGCAGAAGACACAATAAATGTTGCCATGCCATGTTTTAATGGGATTCATTTAAGCTCAACTGTAGCTATTATCGTAAAATATATTAATTTGTATAGGTTGAACTCAATGGACTTCTGTCTTTTTTAACCTCATCTACTGTTACTATGTATGACACATTCTATTGCACATGCATTATTTAAGCAAAGGCTACACATGTTTCACTTCAAAAATGCACTCAAAGACAAAACAAATCCTATGAAACCTATGTGTGTGGACCAATGAGGACTCCAACACACATGCGAACAGAGATTTGGTGAATTTAAACAATTATACCTGATACACAATCTGTTTGATGATGCCAAAAAGAGGAAGCTGGAGAATTTCATGCAATGAATTCCAAAGAAAACCTGCAGCAATCCACACAAATAATTGTAGAGAAAACAAGGGTTAAGACGTGGAAGCATTATTGAGAGGACAATGCATTGAACATCAACACAACTGTACCATACAGTCCTGAACAAAATTTAGTGGCAGAAAATGTTGTATCCGAGATGCTAACCTACCCAACACCCATACAGGAGAAATCCTATGTTGGTGGCCACTTACTTGCAAATAAGCTTCTTTAATAGGTTATTTAGAAGATCCATACAAATTATGGAGTTCCAAAAAAAAAAAAGAAGAACAGCAGGGATTCTGAATATTAAAAAAAAAACAAAAAAAAAAAAAACATTGCCAAGTATGTGATCGAGGTCGAGATGTGTTCTCCCAAAGTATGGTTTTATTTTTACATGAACAGAGGACTTTGTAACCAAAGTATGCATTATCCTTGATGATACTCCTGTCTTCACTGTGTTGATATGAGGACAGCTCAGATAGATAAGACATTCTGAAATGTTCATCTTGTCATGCATGTGATATAATAATGTATAATTGATGTTGTAACTTAGATTACCTTCTCTACTGTGGCCAATTAGGGACAGTTATAAATAGGTCACTAGAGTGTGCAGCCAATGGCCAGTGTTCTGCAGAGTTTTTTTTACATATATGACTTATTTTATATTACTATCTTAAAGTGTTCAATGTTCCTTTAAGGCTTCTAAAATATTGATCTGATAGGAAGATAGCCATCTAAAAGAAGGCATATTAAAGAGACAGGAAAGTCAAAACTTAAAAAGAATTGTATAGAGCATGACATTTTAAGAAACTGTCTAATTTAATTCTGTTGTCATTTTGGCTTAGTTCTCTTGATGTCATTTATTAAAAAATAATCCTGGGTGAACTCAGGAGCACGCACGTGTCTTTAGCCATCTAGCAGCCACTGCAAATATAAAAAAAATTCTGCTCTGTATTGTGCACACTAACCCAAAGTGTTTGATACAGCTGGCAATGTCACTGTGAACGTGTTCTGCTTTTGTCACCGCAATACCTAAGCTCCAAGATGGCAGGGTCTAGTATAAAGAAGTGAGACTTCACAAACTGGAACCTGAAGGGGTTACAATGGGAAAACGATTTGGAATATTTGTAATTATAGAAAATCAACTGACAATGCAACAATAACTATTGATATAGAGATAAGGAAAACCTATCCACTGGTGCTATCACTCCAAAGTAGTTAAAAATTAATACAAAATTAGAGGACTTTTTGGTGCACTCACTCTTATCTACTAAGTAAGGCTTTTAAAAACATGGTAGTCAGATTTACTGTTGACTGAAGCACAATGACAAAGGTCACAAAGGTCCATATATTGACCAAAAAAGGTTTGTTGGTTTAACAGTTACTCCTTCGTACGGAACTCCCATTCTCTGACCTGAAGTGGAGGTTCTTGCTATTGGCCAGGAATAACTGGAGGGTCCTTCCATAGAAGCGAGAGTTCATCTGTTGGGGCTAACTTGTAGTATGGAAACCATACCGATTAACACAGATGACTCTATATAGCCTTACTGGAGATGGTCTCTCATTATTTATTAGTTTGCTTTTTATATTGGCACAATAAAAGTTTAGGTTTAACTGCTTACTCGTAGATAAGTGTAAGTCCACACATTAATTTGAGTAGTTGCAGGCATAGGAGGAAGAACAACAGTATTGTGCGCAGTAACCATGCTACAGTTGTACCATGCAGTATAATGTCCCTTTTTATTATTATTAATAATAATAATAAATAATATTAAAAATAATAACAACAGAAACTAAAACATGAAATGAGGAACTGCAGGACTGCTCTTAATATGGTATTGTAGCAAACATCATGTGAGAATTAAGAAACTTTTTTACAATCTAATCTTAATAAATATGTCAAATATTTTCAGTAAATAACCATAGAATTGCCACCCTCACTCATTAAATGGACAGTAAATATCTTGTAATTACAAGACAGTTGTTGTGTTGCTATTAAATAACATAATCAGCCAAGTCTTAACATTTTCTTTTACTGCAATTATCAACCCCCCCCCCCATTTGCTTTATTTGGAGGAGCCAATCTGAGCTTTAGTCCATAGACAGCAAGAATAGCTTTTTAATGCAACTCAGAGCTATTCAGATGCTTTAAGTGTTACTGTAATTGTTGCCTTTAAGATTTGGCTTCCAAGATTATTGCACTTGAAATCATCACAAACAAAATACATTACAGGAACCTTAGTAACGTCAACACAAAATATAATGCACATGGCTTGCTCTAATTTGTTACAGAATGTCATATTTGCATTACTTACCTTTGATACATATGGGGTAAATCACACTCCTTTAGAAAAGATAATCTACAAAACTCGCCACACAATGAAATAATCTTTTCTAAATTAAAAGCTGTTTAAAAGGGAAGCAATAGCAGTCACATAAAAATAAACACCTAATTTTAAAATAGTTACTATTCAAATGCTGTAAGGAAAAACATTTTTTGATACACAAGTCTGCATAATCAAATAGCCTTTATGCTATAGTCAATTAACGCTAGAGCTATAGCTTCTAAAGAGAGAAAGGCACGTGCCCATGCTGCCTTTGCTAAAGTGTTTTGCAGGACTTTGCAGACCTTGATGGACAAAGGGCTATTTGGCATGTACTTTGTTGTTTTACCTTAATATTTCAGTGTATCAGTTTGTTGAAAGGGGCATAGGACAGGGCTTGGAGAATTTCTGAAGCCACAATTCGTAATATTTTACCTCTATTTTAACAATTCTACACATATTTACAACAGTCTGTGATGGGCTTATCAATATTCCTACAGCAATGAGAATTGTAGCATACTACTTTGCCATCTTCCAACATTGATAATCACGTTTTACTGTTTGAACATGACAAGTGTTCCCCCTAAGGTGAGCAGTGGTGCACCTTCCCTCTCATTGTAGCACAGGCAACATAAAAGAATACACAGAGGCAGACTGACCCATCGGGAACTGGTTACCGACAAAGGGCACGCAGTCTGAAGGGGCCATAGCAGTCCATCCGACCCTTATATTCAGATGCAGTCCAAGAAGGAGGTAATCATTTAGCACTTGTGCACCGCTGGTGTCCACAAAATTTTGCCTGGCATATAAAATATTGGGGATCTGGTGTTGCTTACATTGTTTACATAGCCCCTTAAGAGCCGTATTGCCCCACCCCATGCCTCTTGCTGGCCTGGATACTGGACAGTATCTGTGCACATGTGCTCTTGTTAATCCTGCACATTTCCTAGCTACTGCTTGCAGAGAAATGTAAACACCACTCTGCCCTTTCAATCCCTTCTTAATTTACTACACCATGAATCTTTAGGAAGAATAGCTGCTTGGTTTCTGCAAAGAGAGTTCGTATTGAAAGTATGATCTGTGAGTGCCCCTGAAAAGTACAGAAAGGGCAGGACAGGAAATTTGTCAGGAATGGGAGGGTGGTGTGGGACACTAAAGATAACAGCTGACTGCCTTTCATCCAATGAACCTAATGAGTTATGCCGTAAATGCCAGTTATACTGCTTAAATATATCATAAAATATATCATAAACTCACACACACTTTTAAATGCCAGTTTATAAAAGTGTCTTGAGATTTTAATCAGCAACTATATTAATAGTTAAAGTGAATGTAAATTTTTATGCAAAAGTGCCCGGTTTTAAAAAATTTGATTAATAACAGGGGCACTTTAATTCATCAAAATTTACATTTCTCTTGTGTTGTGAAAAAAAAAATTACCTTTTAAACTTGCCAGCCGATCCTGCTTCCTCCACACGTCGCAAAGCCTCTTCCTGGGTCTAAAATGAGGAATCCAACTTCCTCCAATCACGGCGTTGAATCAGACACCAATTCCCCCGGGGGGGGGGGGGGGGGAGCGGTGATTGGAGGATAACTATCCATCATTTCTGACGTCAGAAATGGCTTGCGATGACCGGAGGAAGCTGGAGCTGCTTTCAAGTTTAAAAGGTAAGTATTTTTTCACAATGAGCAAAATGTAAATTTTGATGAATTAAAGTGCCCCTGTTTTTAAAAGAATTTTTAAAAACTGGGCACTTTAGCATCAAAATTTACATTCACTTTAAAGGGACACTGAACCCAAATTTTTACTTTCATGATTTACACATATGCTAACACAAAGAGTGATTTATATTTTACAATTCTGCTAACACACAATAACATTTTATATTTTACAACCAATTTTTTTATTTAAACAATTTCTTGTTTCCAGAGAAAGAAAATGCCCAGATGATCATAGTATATATTACAAAGTAAACTAGTTAAAGGGATACTAAATCCAATTTTTTTCTTTCATTATTCGATGGCGAGAAACATACTTGAGAATATTTTTAGCAGGCCCTAAAGCATTTATCGATAATGAGCAGCAACCTTGCTTCTTGGAGGGATAAAAAACCCAAATATTTTCTTTTATGATTTGAATAGAGCATGCAATTTTAAGCAACTTAAAACCCGAATCATGAAAGAAAAAATTTGGGGTTATTAGCATTCAAGAAGCAAGGTTACTGCTCATTAGCAATAAATGCTTTAGGCCCTGCTAAAATTATTCTCAAGTGTGTTTCTCATGAAAATTATAGATAATATAAAATGAATACTAATGATCACTATTTGACTTATGTCTTATGTTAAAAACAATTACATGACAGAACTTTTGTTAAATCTTCATTTTAAAGATTCTGTTTCAAAACACTTAGGACAAATTTCAATAAATGCTAGCCTCTGATTGTCATGAGAACTAGAAATGCCATCATTTATCTTTTACCCTCACAAAAAAAGTTTATCTGGCTACTTGCCTGCTCTTTTTTATTATTATTTAATAAACTGCTCAACTTTTGTTTGTCTGCCCACCCTCTTTATAGATTTACCAACATTAATATACTTTATAACATTTTAACCTCTAAATCTCTGCCTGTTTCTAAGCCACTACAGACAGCCTCTTATCACCTGCATTTTTATTAGCTTTTCACAACAGGAGACTGATAGTTCATATAAGCCATATAGGTAACATTGTGCTCACACTCGTGGAGTTATTTAAGAGTCAGCATAACACAGCACTAATTGGCTAAAATACAAGTCAATAGATTAGGGGGCTGTCAGAAGATGCTTAGAAACAAGGCAATCACAGAGGTAAAATGTATATTAATATAACTGTGTTGGTTATGCAAAACTGGGTAATAAAGGGATTATCTATCTTTTAAAACAATAAGAATTCTGGTGTAGACTGTCCCTTTAAATGTGCAGGGGCTGTTTATCACAAGCACACAACTTGCCTGTTAATTGCAGTAAGGGAGTCTGTAGTACTACTGCACATTTCCAAAGCTCTACGTTTCCCCAAATGGCAATACATAGACAGAAGCAGGATTTATCATAGTTGAATAAGGTTACTGGCAACCAGGATTTGAATTACTGCACTATTTGTTTTTCTGTCAGACAAGGGGTTAATCCCTGTTCTGTACTTTGCTTTTTCAAAGTCACAAACTTTTTAAAAAGAAGGCAATATAAGAAGTTATTTTTTTCTCACTTGCAGAGTTTTAAAACATATTTTAAAGTTTTACTAATCGATACAAAAATATATACTTTTTATGAACCAACTTCAAGTGATCAATTCTTTATCAAGTTATTGACAAACTACATATACAGACATGGCGATAAATGTACAAAAGGAATCTACTCAGAGTATATAAGTGGTCCAATTTTATAACACTGTGTGTCCTGCAAATGCAAGAAAGTTGAAAAATTGGGTCCAGATAAAATGCAACAGAGAACCATAACGTATTCTTTTAGTCTTCAGGCATCATAAACGGAATTGTGTCTAAAGCCAATCCAATTCTGAAAAATATCCATGGTAACATATGTTACAACAGTTGTTGACAAATTTATATTAAAAGTTTAGAGCAAGCCAGAAAATACTAAAAAAATCCAGTCACATTTTGTTTTTAGGAGTCAGGGAAGTAAAGTAAATATATACAAAGAATAATCCAAAAACGTTAGGAAGCCAAAGTAAAATTTAAAGTGATAGTAAATCCTAGTGTTTTTGAGCTTAGCCAATAGTGTGCTAGCTATCCGGTGTAATGGCCCACACGGTTATTGGCTAAGAGGGGTAAACGTCGCCTCACTGAAAAATAGCATTCTGCTGCAGGCGGCCTGAGGTGCTTAGCGCGTGAACGCTTCAAACAAGTAAACAAACTATTTTATACTTCATGACTGAAAGTCCACTTTATTTGTTCCACTGGTAAATCCTAGCATTTCACAAATGCTAGGATTTACTATCACTTTAAGGAGTTGTGGTTCCTTGACTCCCAGGATTTGTCATGCCCTGTGCAACAAAATGTGTAATTTAAAGGTACAGTCTACATCAGAATATTTATTGTTTTAAAAAAATAGATAATCCCTTGATTACCCATTCCTAGGTTTTGCATAACCAACACAGTTAATATACTTTTTACCTCTGTGATTATCTAAGCCTCTGCAAACTGTCCCCTTATTTCAGTTCTTTTGACAGACTTGCATTTTAGCCAATCAGTGCTGGCTCCTAGGAACTCCACGTGCCTGAGCACAGTGCTATCTATATGGAACACATGAACTAACACCCTCTAGTGGTGAAAAACTGTCAAAATGCCCTGAAATGAGAGGCAGCTTTCAAGGGCTTAGAAATTAGCATATGAACCTCCTAGGTTTAGCTTTCAACTAAGAATACCAAGAGAACAAAGCAAAATTGGTGATAGATGTAAATTTGAAAATTGTTTAAAATTACATGCCCTGTCTGAATAATGAAAGTTTGTTTTGGACTAGACTGTCCCTTTAACACTAATTAGAACACAAATGAGATATTTTCTACTTAGTTTTAAGAAGTTTTGAGAATGACTAGTTTCTGGAAGAAGGCAATTTTCAATTAACACCCCTTTTTTAAACTTAAATGTATAGCCATTCTATACAAGAGAAATGTGTTTCTTCTCTTTGGCAGTCCTAAGTACTTGCTATAGAAACAAGTATTTGGTTATTATACTATTTAAAACATATATTTTTATTGTTGCTATGGGTAACAAAAGTTTAACTTAAATAATGTAATTTTTGGCTTTTTGCCATTTTAATTTGGCATTATACTCAATCGCCATAAAGAGGTTAAGAAAATGTTCTGAAATATAATGAATTGAGAATTCATTACTAAGCTCTCAATTTGGCAGTAGCTGAAGGACAGTCTCTACTTGACAGCTTAAAGTGTTCATGCTTTTTGCTCAATCTGAAATGATTTGTCCCCCCATAAAGCAGACCACATTTCTGGCAGGTTATTACTTACAGGAAAGAACATCTTTTCTCATGTTTAATGCAAAATTAACAGACTAGATGTGTAACAAACAGAAACATGTAAGACGTTAGGTGATAAGTTACAAGTTATTTGGGATATTAGATAAATATTGAAGCAATATTGCGATTATTAACGTATATCAGTTGGTAGGAATTCCTTTCTTCTGTTGATTGTTTCTTAAAGGAGCATTACATAATCAACAATTCATAGTAAAAATACAATGCAATAGCACCAACTCTGAATTTTAAGGGACAGTCTACACCTTAGTCATCTTAAAGTCTTACCTTAGATAAAGCTGTAAATGTCCTCCTGCGCATTAAAATGAATAGTGTTTCTGGTCACTTTGAAATGGCTGCCAAGTTCCGCTCACTGATGACATTACGATCTGGGCTGCATCTAGGCACTCTGCTGAATAGCATTGACAGTCTGTTGAATCCAACTAGTGAGCATTTTGTGAACCGGATGCCATATGCATGCCAGAGCTTGATGTCATCAGTGGGCAGAGTTTGGCAGCCATTTCAAAGTAGCCAGAAACAATATTCATTTTAAAATAACTTTTTTATCATTCTTGTTGCCTGATATAGAAAGGGTAGCAGCAGGCTATTTGCAGCTTAATCTAAGGTAAGACTTTTAAATGACTAAGGTGCAGACTGTCCCTTTAAAAGAGCAGTTGATTTTTATCTAAAAAAAATCTAAATTTATGTTAAATTTACCAGCCATCAACCAGACACATATAAATAGGAAGAGCTGGTAAATCGATTGATATTCAAGAAATCACCTTTTCTAATGGTGGAATATGAAATAAAGAAGAACAGATTTTTGGAAAGGCAGTCTTGGGAGAGGTAAACAAATAATTTTTAAAAGATTTTCCTGCATAAAGAGGCTGTGTTTTTTCCACCATTAATAGCAAGTGATTTATAATGTAGATCTCAGGGCATTATACTAAATTGTGATAGTTGCAAACTTTAATGACCCTTTAAATATATGCTAAGAATATTTTGCCCAACATTTAAAAACTTCCTTAACCCCTTAATGACCGAGGACGTGCAGGGTACGTCCTCAAAAAAAAGGCAGTTAACGCCTGAGGACGTACCCTGCACGTCCTCGGTGTGGAAAGCAGCTGGAAGCGATCCTGCTCGCTTCCAGCTGCTTTCCGGTTATTGCAGTGATGCCTCGATATCGAGGCATCCTGCAATAACATTTTTAAGCCATCCGGTGCAGAGAGAGCCACTCTGTGGCCCTCTCTGCACCGGAGATTGTTGGCTTACCGCGTTGGTGGGTGGGAGGCTGGTGATGGCCATCGATGGCCTTGGCGACGTGCAGGAGGGGCGGGATCGTGGGCGTGGGTGATCGGGCGCGCGCGCGTGTACGGAAGGGCGGGGGCGGGCGCGTGCACGGGGAGGGAGCGGGTGGGAACCGCTACACTACAGAAAAAAGTTTAAAAAAAAATGCAAAAAAAAAGGGAATAAAAGTTTTTTTTTAATAATCAATTAAGGTGTTGGGGTTTGTCTGTGAGGGGGGGTGAAGCTAAACTACAGAATTTCTATTTTTTTTTAAAAAAAAACACGTTTTTTTCTTGAAACTGGGTACTGGCAGACAGCTGCCAGTACCCAAGATGGCCCCCAATAATGCAGAGGGGGAGGGTAAGAGAGCTGTTTTGGGGGTGGATCAGGGAGGTTGGGGGCTAAGGGGGGATTCTACAAAGCAGCATATGTAAATATGCTATAAAAAAAAAAAAGAACAAATTAAAAAAACCTTTTATTTTAGTACTGGCAGACTTTCTGCCAGTACTTAAGATGGCGGGGACAATTGTGGGGTGGGGGAGGGAAGGGAGCTGTTTGGGAGGGATCAGGGGGTCTGATGTGTCAGGTGGGAGGCTGATCTCTACACTAAAGCTAAAATTAACCCTGCAAGCTCCCTACAAACTACCTAATTAACCCCTTCACTGCTAGCCATAATATACGTGTGATGCGCAGCAGCATTTAGCGGCCTTCTAATTACCAAAAAGCAACGCCGAAGTAATATATGCCTGCTATTTCTGAACAAAGGGGATCCCAGAAAAGCATTTACAACCATTTGTGCCATAATTGCATAAGCTGTTTGTAAATAATTTCAGTGAGAAACCTAAAATTGTGCAAAATTTAACGTTTTTTTAAATTTGATCGCATATGGTGGTGAAATGGTGGCATGAAATATACCAAAATGGGCCTAGATCAATACTTGGGGTTGTCTACTACACTACACTAAAGCTAAAATTAACCATACAAGCTCCCTACATGCTCCCTAATTAACCCCTTCACTGCTGGGCATAAAACACGTGTGGTGCGCAGTGGCATTTAGCAGCCTTCTAATTACCAAAAAGCAACGCCAAAGCCATATATGTCTGCTATTTATGAACAAAGGGGATCCCAGAGAAGAATTTACAACCATTTATGCTATAATTGCACAAGCTGTTTGTAAATGATTTCAGTGAGAAACCTAAAGTTTGTGAAAAAATTTGTGAAAAAGTGAACAATTTTTTTTATTTGATCGCATTTGGCGGTGAAATGGTGGCATGAAATATACCAAAATGGGCCTAGATCAATACTTTGGGATGTCTTCTAAAAAAAAATATATACATGTCAATGGATATTCAGGGATTCCTGAAAGATATCAGTGTCCCAATGTAACTAGCACTCATTTTGAAAAAAAGTGGTTTGGAAATAGCAAAGTGCTACTTGTATTTATGGACCTATAACTTGCAAAAAAAGCAAAGAACATGTAAACATTGGGTATTTCTAAACTCAGAACAAAATTTAGAAACTATTTAGCATGGGATTTTTTTGGTGGTTGTAGATGTGTAACAGATTTTGGGGGTCAAAGTTAGAAAAAGTGTGTTTTTTTCCATTTTTTCCTCATATTTTATAAAAAAAATTAGAGTAAATTATAAGATATGATAAAAATAATGGTATATTTAGAAAGCCCATTTAATGGCGAGAAAAACGGTATATAATATGTGTGGGTACAGTAAATGAGTAAGAGGAAAATTACAGCTAAACACAAACACCGCAAAAATGTAAAAATAGCCTTGGTCCCAAACGGACAGAAAATGGAAAAGTGCTGCGGTCATTAAGGGGTTAATGTTACATTTTTAATCAACTGTATCCAAATATAGACTAAAGGGGATATAAAACTTGTGACAATAAATTAACATAATAAATGTGAAAAAATTTCTGAATGTATTAACACAATACAAGCACTAGACTGTAGGCTGTGAGGAATTATCTCTCACCAGCACTGTGTGCCCTAGGTTGACAAACTTTATGAGGCACACAGCAGCATACAACATAAAAGGGACATTCAACTTAACATTGCATCCATATAAATTGTTTAATTATTGTAAATAAAATAACGTTGCAATTTACAGTCTTTTATTTTTACAGCTTTTGCTGCAAACACCTCTGAAAATTGTACTTGTTTCCACTTCCAGAGAGACTGGAGCACTTAAAGGGACATTAAAATTTTGAGATGGTAATATAAAATGATAAATCATATATATATATATATATATATATATACATATACATATACACACACACATATATATATATATATATATATATATATATATATACACACACACACACATACATATACTTATTTTGTACCCTTTTCCTGTAATTCCATTCTGAAATTGTGAGCATTTAAGTTCCTGTTAGAAATGGAAGTGCAGAACACTGTTATATTCCACACAGCCATTGGCTGCACAATCTAGTAACCTATTTATAACTGTCTCTAATTGGCAACAGCAGAGAAGAACATGGCAGCTCCCATTATTTTATAGACTCAAAAACTTTACACTTATTTTGTTACTATTTAAACTTAATAAAACTTAAAAGAAAATACATCAACACGTTATTCTCAGACTATTTTCTGTGAATGCATCATTCCATCTACCTTTAATTTAGTGTTTAAAAGTCCCTTTAAAGGGACATCAAACTCAAAATGTAATTCCCAATAAAAGGCTAGATTTTACCACTCCCACTCGAGTGTTAACATCGTTAGAGGTTAACGTTTTGCTTGCATCGGGTAACACGCACATTACAAATTGAAAGTTAAAATTTTGGGCTTGCACGAAACCCAAAGATGAGCAAAAATTTAACCAGAGGATATTGTGTTTTCGGTATCACAGTAACACGTTAAATTCAATGGAGCAGCGATGTTTAAAAAGAACTTGCACCTACACTTGCGTGTTAACCACCATTGCAATAAGCCCCCTAGTCCAATAACCGCTAAACCACCACAACACCCACCGCAATAAACTCCCTACACTATTAACCCCTAAACCCCCATATAGTTCAGGCAAAATAACCCCTAACCTGCCACAACCCCCCATCACAAAAGACCCCCTAAATGCCACACACCCATTGCCAAATACCCCATGACCTAACAGCTAACCCCCCAAGACCCCTAACCAGATTAAAAAAAAAAAAAAAAAAAACTACCATTACAAAAAAAATGGAAAGACTACAATTACAAAAAAACAAAACAAAAAAAGTTATTTTTTTCAGTTTAAAATATATTTATTTTTCTTCAGTAAAGATAACATCATCAAAAAAGAAAAGAAAGATAGATACAGTTTGATTCCTGGAACACAAATTATGTCCATAAAACAATACAAACTATTCATAATATATTTCAATTCTCTTTACTACATTTTCTTTTAACAATATACAATAAATTTATTCTGACCATAAAAAAATAAAAAAAAAAAGGAAAAGAGAGAGTGAATGAAGAAAGAGGAAGAAAAGAATAACGATCACTGTATCTTATGTAAGTAATCAGCTTTGGGTTCACTCATCCTAATATTGGATAGGTTCCCTCCAAAGAGAGAGGAAAGAAAGAAAGAAAGAAAGAAAGAAAGAAAGAAGTTCTAGACTTCATCCTCACCGGCAAAGACCCATTGACCTCTAATCTTAAACACCATCATAGTTCTGGAGTGGGAGAGAGACATCAAAACCTGTTTCTGAAATTCCATCTCTTGAGGGAGAATACATTTTCCCCACTTTTTAAAAAAAAAAAAAAAAAACTGGTTATACGAGTATCAGCCGACAAGAGTGCATTCATTTTTTCTATCATAATTTGTTTACGTAAATTGTGATCAGATTACTCAATAATAGACCCTTTATAGACTTCCATCATTTTAAAATCTCTTTTCTACCAGTTAATATTGATTATGCTCTTACTCTTTTAAACATTAATATTTCAGAAAGTGAATTGACTATTCCATTATTGTTTACAGTAAGTTAAATCAAGCATTTTTTTTTAATTATATTTTTATATATAAAAAAATAATAATAGAAAAATTACTTTCTTTGAATAGAAAAATTATCTTATCCAGAAAATTCAGACTCCAGTTACATCCATATTGATCAATTAACCCCTGGGTATAGTTTCTAATTTGAAAAAAAGGCAAATACATGATATGCTGGGACTTTATACTCTTCTTTAACCCCTTAGTGACTGGACCATTTTTCAATTTTTTTTACTGTTGAGGACCAGGGCTATTTTTACATTTCTGCAGTGTTTGTTTAGCTGTAATTTTCCTCTTACTCATTTACAGTACCCACACATATTATATACCGTTTTCTCGCCATTAAATGGACTTTCTAAAGATACCATTATTTTCACCATATCATATAATTTACTATAAACAAAATTATAAAATATGATGAAAAAAATTGAAAAGAACACACTTTTTCTAACTTTGACTCCCAAAATCTTGTCCTGAGTTTAGAAATACCCAATTTTTACAGGTTCTTTGCAAGTTATAGGGCAATAAGTAAAAGTAGCACTATTTCCAAACCATTTTTTTTTTCAAAATTAGCGATAGTTACATTGTAACACTGATATCTGTCAGGAATGCCTGAAAAACCCTTCACGTGTGTGTGTGTGTGTGTATATATATATATATATATATATATATATATATATATATATATATATAGACAACCCAAAGTATTGATCTAGGCCCATTTTGGTATATTTCATGCCACTATTTCACCGCCAAATGCAATCAAATAAAGAAAAAATCGTTCACTTTTTCACAAACTAAGTTTCTCACTGAAATTATTTTCAAACAGCGTGTCTAATTATGGCACAAATGGTTGTAAATGCTTCTCTGGGATCCCCTTTGTTCAGAAATAGCAGACATTTATGGTTTTGGCATTACTTTTTGGCAATTAGAAGGCCGCTAAATACCGCTGCGCACCACACAAGTATTATGCCCAGCAACGAAGGGGTTAATTACTGTAGTTAGCTTGTAGGGAGCTGCTAGGGTTAATGTTAGCTTTAGTATAGTGTAATAGACAATCCAAAGTATTGATCTAGGCACATTTTGGTATATTTCATGCCAACATTTCACCGCTAAATGCGATCAAATAGAAAAAATCGTTCACTTTTTAACAAACTTCAGGTTTCTCACTGAAATGATTTACAAACAGCTTGTGCAATTATGGCACAAATGGTTGTAAATGCTTCTTTGGGATCCCCTTTGTTCAGAAATAATAGACATATATGGCTTTGGCATTGCTTTTTGGTTATTAGAAGGCCGCTAAATGCCACTGCGCACCACACTTGTATTATGCCCAGCAGTGAAGGGGTTAATTAGGTAGCTTGTAGGGTTAATTTTAGCTTTAGTGTATAGATCAGCCTCCCACCTGACACATCCCACCCCCTTATCCCTCCCTGACCCCTATCAAACAGCTCTCTTCCCTCCCCCACCTCACAATTGTCACCACCATCTTAAAGGGACATAATACTCATATGCTAAATCACTTGAAACTGATGCAGTATAACTGTAAAAAGCTGACAGCAAAATATCACCTGAGCATCTCTATGTAAAAAAGGAAGATATTTTACCTCACAATTAGCTCAGCTCAGCAGAGTAAGTTCTGTGTAAAAAGTTATACTCAGCTGCTGCCCAGCTGCAGGTAAAAAAAATTAAAAAATGAAGAAATGAACAGCAGCCAATCAGCATCAGCAGTGCTGAGGTCATGAACTCTTTTACTGTGATCTCATGAGATTTCATTGTAAACTTCCTTACACTGAATAGGGAAATAAGATGAGTGTGCACGAAAGCTCGTTCCTTCCTCTGTCCCGGGACAGACATACTGATTTGTTGCTTAGAAGTCTTTTACAATGGGATGTGGCTACTGAGAAACTTTTGAGATAAAATATCTTTCTTTTTTACATAGAGATGTTCAGGTGATATTTTCTAGTCATCTTTTACAGCTATACTGCATCACTTTCAAGTGTTTAAACAGTTGGGTATTATGGCCCTTTAAGTACTGGCAGAAAGTCTGCCAGTACTACAATACATTTTTTGTTTTTTTTTAATCTTTTTTACATATATAATTTCTGCAGTGTAGGTTCCTCCCTAACCCCCCAACTTCCACGATCCCCCCAAACAGCTCTCTTAAAGTCCCCCCTCTTCCTATTTGTGGCCATACTAGGTACTGGCAGCTGTATACCAGCACCCACTTTGCACTAAAATGGTGTTTTTTTATTATTATTTTTATTATTTTCCGCAGTGTAGCTTTCCCCCCCAAACAGCTCTCTTAACCTTAACAGGTTAAGAGAGCTGTTTGGGGGGGGGGAAATCTCATGAGAGAGAAGTGAAATCTCCCCCTCCCAGACCCCTTTTCCCAAGACTTATCGCCCCTCACTTTCCCTCTCCCTCCCTCCTTCTGATCATTGCAATAAGTACTGTAGCGCGCGCACTCCCGCCCCCCTTGCACGCTCCCGAGGCCATTCTCACACTGGTTCAACAAATTCAACACAGACAGGAAGTGATCCAGCGATGGGCCGCCCACCCGCCTCCTTCATATTCCTCCCACGCACCTTTGCTGGCGGCTCTCTCTGCATCGGTTGCTAAAAAAAAAAAAAGGGAATTGCAGGATGCCTCAATATCGAGGCATCACTGCAATACCCTGAAAGCGATCAAGATCGTTTCCACCGCTTGAAACCCCTGAGGACGACTGGTCTTTGTAGGACGTGCCTGACTCATCCTTGGTCGTTAAAGAGGCAGTAAACCTACAAAATAATGTTATATAATTCTGCACATAGTGCAGAATTAGATAACATTATCTTAGCGCTAACTTTATACAACATAATAGTGCAGCAATATTTTATTATAAAGTAGAATTTCTCAGACTGCCGCTCCTTGCTCTACTGAGCAATATTTTATTATAAAGTAGAATTTCTCAGACCGCTGCTCCTTGCTCTACTGAGCGGGTCTGTTTTTTTTCCTAAGTGCATCTGGGCAGCTGTCTAGTCACAGCCCAGCCCGATCACACCATTACACTCAATGTAGCTCGCTCCCGCTCTCGTCTGGTAGCGGGAGCAAGCTACATTGAGTGTAATGGCGCGATCGGGCTGGGCTGTGACTAGACAGCTGCCCAGATGCACTTAGGAAAAAAAACAGACCCGCTCAGTAGAGCAAGGAGCAGCGGTCTGAGAAATTCTACTTTCTAATAAAATATTGCTCAGTAGAGCAAGGAGCGGCGGTCTGAGAAATTCTACTTTATAATAAAATATTGCTGCAATATAATGTTGTATAAAGTTAGCGCTAAGATAATGTTGTTATCTAATTCTGCACTATGTGCAGAATTATATAACATTATTTTGTATGTTTACTGCCCCTTTAAGGGGTTAAAAGAATAGTCTAGTCAAAATTAAACTTACAAGATGCAGATAGAACATGCCATTTAAAGGGACACTGAACCCAAAAATGTTGTTTTGTAATTCAGATAGAGCATGCAATTTTAAGCAACTTTCTAATTTACTCCTATTATCAATTTTTCTTTGTTCTCTTGCTATCTTTATTTGAAACAGAAGGCATCTATGCTTTTTTTGGGTTCAGTACTCTGGATAGCAATTTTTTATTGGTGGATGAATTTATCCACCAATCAGCAAGGACAACCCAGGTTGTTCACCAAAAATAGGCCGGCATCTAAACTTAAATTTTTGCATTTTAAATAAAGATACCAAGAGAATGAAGAAAATGTGATAATGGGAGTAAATTAGAAAGTTGCTTAAAATTTCATGCTCAATCTGAATCATGAAAGAAAATTTTTGGGTACAGTGTCCCTTTAAAGCAACTTTCTAATTTACTTCTATTATTAATTTGTCTTCGTTCTCTTGTTATTTTTATTTGAATGTAAGCTTAGGAACCAGTCCGTTTTTGGTTCAGAACCTGGGTAGCACTTGATGATTGGTGGCTAAATTTAGACACCAATCAGAAAGTTCTACCCAGGTGCTGAACCAAAAATGAGCTGGCTCCTAAGCTTACATTCCTGCTTTTTCAAATAAAGATACCAAGAGAACAAAGACAATTGATAATAGGAGTAAATTAGAGAGTTGCTTAAAATTGCATGCTGTATCTAAATCATGAAAGTTTAATTTGGACTAGACTATTTATTTAAGCTGTTGAAAAGTTTTATGTGAGTTGTCCCTATTTATAAGTTGACATAATTTTTATAGTCCTAGTCTATTCCATTCTTGAAAAGGTTTAGTTGTAAAACCTGCAATAAAGTGAGGATTACCGGTAATAGTAAGATGATTAGAGTAAGAGCTATCCTAAAACTAGTCCCCTTAATAAAAAGTCCACCTCTAAAAAAACCTGAGAGGACTGCGAGGTGACTGAGGTAAATATGAGAGGACTGTGAGGTGACTGAGGTAAATATGAGAGGACTGTGAGATGACTGAGGTAAATATGAGAGGACTGTGAGATGACTGAGGTAAATATGAGAGGACTGTGAGACGACTGAGGTAAATATGAGAGGAATGTAAGGTGACAGGTAAATATGAGAGGACTGTGAGGCGACAGGTAAATATGAGAGGACTGTGAGATGACCGGTAAATATGAGAGGACTGTGAGATGACTGAGGTAAATATGAGAGGAATGTAAGGTGACAGGTAAATATGAGAGGACTGTGAGATGACTGAGGTAAATATGAGAGGAATGTAAGGTGACAGGTAAATACGAGAGGACTGTGAGATGACAGGTAAATATGAGAGGAATGTAAGGTGACAGGTAAAATATGAGAGGACTGTGAGATGACTGAGGTAAATATGAGAGGAATGTAAGGTGACAGGTAAATATGAGAGGACTGTGAGATGACAGGTAAATATGAGAGGAATGTAAGGTGACAGGTAAATATGAGAGGACTGTGAGATGACAGGTAAATATGAGAGGAATGTAAGGTGACAGGTAAATATGAGAGGACTGTGAGGTGACCGGTAAATATGAGAGGACTGTGAGATGACAGATAAATATGAGTGTGACTGAGATAAATATGAGAGGACTGTGAGGCGACTGAGATAAATATGAGAGAAATGTGAGGCGACTGAGGTAAATATAAGGGGGTTGTGAGGTGAAAGAGGTACAAAATAAGGGGGCTGTGAGGAGACAGAGGTAAATATAAGGGGGCTGTGAGGTGACATAGGTAAAAATAAGGGGGCTGTGAGGAGACAGAGGTAAATATAAGGGGGCTGTGAGGTGGCTGAGGTAAATATAAGGGGGCTGTATGGTGACAGAGGTAAATATAAGGGGGCTGTGAGGTGGCTGAGGTAAATATAAGGGGGCTGTATGGTGACAGAGGTAAATATAAGGGGGCTGTGAGGTGACATAGGTAAAAATAAGGGGGCTGTGAGGAGACAGAGGTAAATATAAGGGGGCTGTGAGGTGACATAGGTAAAAATAAGGGGGCTGTGAGACAGAGGTAAATATAAGAGGGCTGTGAGGTGACATAGGTCAAAAATAAGGGGGCTGTGAGGAGACAGAGGTAAATATAAGGGGGCTGTGAGGTGACATAGGTAAAAATAAGGGGGCTGTGAGGAGACAGAGGTAAATATAAGGGGGCTGTGAGGTGACATAGGTAAAAATAAGGGGGCTGTGAGGAGACAGAGGTAAATATAAGAGGGCTGTGAGGTGATGGAGGTAAATATAAGGGGGCTGTGAGGTGACAGAGGATTTTGACTTTTGAGGAGATGAAGGTAAATATAACAGGACTGTGAGGTGACTGAGATAAATATGAGGGACTGTGAGGTGACAGAGGTAAAAAGAGGATTTTGACTAGATGAAGGTAAATATGACAGGACTGTGAGGTGACATAGGTAAATATGAGGGACTGTGAGGTGACAGAGGTAAAAAGAGGATTTTGACTAGATGAAGGTAAATATAACAGGACTGTGAGGTGACTGAGGTAAATATGAGGGACTGTGAGGTGACAGAGGTAAAAAGAGGATTTTGACTCGATGAAGGTAAATATAACAGGACTGTGAGGTGACTGAGGTAAATATGAGGGACTGTGAGGTGACAGAGGTAAAAAGAGGATTTTGACTAGATGAAGGTAAATATAACAGGACTGTGAGGTGACTGAGGTAAATATGAGGGACTGTGAGGTGACAGAGGTAAAAAGAGGATTTTGACTAGATGAAGGTAAATATGACAGGACTGTGAGGTGACTGAGGTAAATATGAGGGACTGTGAGGTGACAGAGGTAAAAAGAGGATTTTGACTAGATGAAGGTAAATATGACAGAACTGTGAGGTGACTGAGGTAAATATGAGGGACTGTGAGGTGACAGAGGTAAAAAGAGGATTTTGACTAGATGAAGGTAAATATAACAGGACTGTGAGGTGACTGAGGTAAATATGAGGGACTGTGAGGTGACAGAGGTAAAAAGAGGATTTTGACTAGATGAAGGTAAATATAACAGGACTGTGAAGTGACTGAGGTAAATATGAGGGACTGTGAGGTGACAGAGGTAAAAAGAGGATTTTGACTAGATGAAGGTAAATATGACAGGACTGTGAGGTGACTGAGGTAAATATGAGGGACTGTGAGGTGACAGAGGTAAAAAGAGGATTTTGACTAGATGAAGGTAAATATAACAGGACTGTGAGGTGACTGAGGTAAATATGAGGGACTGTGAGGTGACAGAGGTAAAAAGAGGATTTTGACTAGATGAAGGTAAATATAACAGGACTGTGAGGTGACTGAGGTAAACATGAGGGACTGTAAGGTGACAGGAGGTAAAAAGAGGATTTTGACTAGATGAAGGTAAATATAACAGGACTGTGAGGTTACTGAGGTAAACATGAGGGACTGTGAGGTGACAGAGGTAAAAAGAGGATTTTGACTAGATGAAGGTAAATATAACAGGACTGTGAGGTGACTGAGGTAAATATGAGGGACTGTGAGGTGACGGAGGTAAACATGAGGGACTGTGAGGTGACAGAGGTAAAAAGAGGATTTTGACTAGATGAAGGTAAATATGACAGGACTGTGAGGTGACTGAGGTAAATATGAGGGACTGTGAGGTGACGGAGGTAAACATGAGGGACTGTGAGGTGACAGAGGTAAAAAGAGGATTTTGACTAGATGAAGGTAAATATGACAGGACTGTGAGGTGACTGAGGTAAACATGAGGGACTGTGAGGTGACAGAGGTAAATATGAGGGACTGTGAGGTGACAGAGGTAAAAAGAGGATTTTGACTAGATGAAGGTAAATATAACAGGACTGTGAGGTGACTGAGGTAAATATGACAGGACTGTGAGGTGACAGAGGTAAAAAGAGGATTTTGACTAGATGAAGGTAAATATGACAGGACTGTGAGGTGACTGAGGTAAATATGACAGGACTGTGAGGTGACAGAGGTAAAAAGAGGATTTTGACTAGATGAAGGTAAATATGACAGGACTGTGAGGTGACTGAGGTAAATATGATGTGGAAAAACAAACTCAATTTGAATTCGTTATGATCTTACTCTTGTTTGTTATAGAGTAATAGAATAGTAACGTTTACTTTAAATAAACAAACGAGGAGGTTTATGAAGATTGACCTGTACTTCATTTCTGCGGTTTTAGCGCTTCCGTTTACACAAACGCTGCACCTGTAAGTAGATTTCCTGGTGGATACGCGTGTTCCTGTCTGTCAGAGAGCACAGAATGAAGAAGCAAGAGATGCACTAAAGCTGCTGCCCATTGGGTGGGGTAAAAAGTGCGCGTAAATAATGATCAGGCTGCTGAACAGTGTGTAAGTGGCAGTGCCCTCACAGGGTTAATAATTTATGTTCCTGATGAAATGCAAACGTACTATTTGTTTCATATCCTAAAATAAAAACATTTTATATTTGCTCACATCAAAAAAAATCACACAGTAATTTTTTGTATATACTACACATGCGCTACAAATAGACGTCGTATCGAGAATGCAGATTTATGGAGCATAACACCAGAATAGCTCGTGTCTCTGTTTATGTTGGTTAAACTTGTGAAATTAATTTTTAAGCAAAGATAGTAATGTAATATTTACTTTGAGTTAATATTGTATACAGTGTGTGTATGTATGTGTATATATATATATATATATATATATATATATATATATATATAAATAGATAGATGGAATAGATAGATATACACACTCCCTCGTTACAATAATATGCTAATTGATTAAACTTGAACAATGATTATAGGACATAATTAGCGTGTAACATTTTAATTTGCAATAGGTTAGTATACTTATACCGCCGAAGGGGATCGGTGTGATTATAAATATAGGATTTGTTATATGAATATCTCCTCTATACTTACGTACGCTATATAAACAGACGACTTAATAACCATTAATGAATTACTACTGCAGGATAATACAGATCACAGGTGCACTTACCTACTCACACCCCGGCTATCACCATCCAGCACTGTCCTGCTTGTTATTCAGGGGGTTGGTGTCCTGTAAGAAGCTGTAGAGCAGACAGTCGTGTAGATCAAGCTCTGACAAGGTCATGCAATAGGATCATTTTATAAAACTCCCATTTGTAACTAGAGCACAGTAGGATCTGCTGTAGGAATGATATCTGCCCCCTTGTAACTTGCACAGAGATCACACGCTGAAGCCTCAGACACAGCAGCTCTAGCCCAGTCTGTTCCTTACTGTGCAGTACTCAGTCTCCCTCCCCTCCCTTACACAGTAGCTGTCAGCACAATAACATACACAAGTGAGCATTATACTGACCAGCCTCAATACTCACTGATAGTCTCCTTGTGCAGGCTTAGGACGTGTTCATCACACATATCCTCTTGTTTAGTGGTTTAGTTCAGAATGGTAATTCTGATTTTTTTTTATCTTTGGAATATTGTGATAATTGAACATGAAAACCAGTTAAAATATTATTGGCCATTTCTTTTAACATCTTTTTTAAAAATAATAATTTGTAGACCGGTGAAAATCTGTTAAATCTTTTCACTTTTAAAAACAGTATCATATTGCAGTATCTTCTGAAGAGATGCTGATTAATTCAATCAATCAATTATAACTCCTATAAAACTATATTTCTTGGGTTTTTAATTAGAATTACATTTTCTAAACATGTACACATGATTTTTTATTTTTATTTTGTAGCCATAACTTATAGTAAAGGGATTACAAATAGAGGATGATGCAACATGTTGGGGATTTTTTTCTTCTTCTTTTTTTAGAGAAGATAATTATTAAATTGATTTGAGAGTGAAAGCTGTAAGGGGAAGAGAAAAATTGGGGGGAAAAGTTAAAGGGACATGCCAGAATAAAATTGAAATTATCTTATGTTAGAGTGTATTTTAAATTAAATCCATTTTCTTTTAATGTACAGGTGGCCCTCTTTTTACAACGGTTCAATTTACACCGTTTCAGAATAACAACCTTTTTTTTCAGTCATGTGACTGCTATTGAAAAGCATTGAGAAACAGTGCATTTATTAAAATAGCCAGTAGGTGGAGCTGTCTGCTTGTATTGCAGCAAAGCCAAGCAAACTGAAATTAATCAGTTTAACTAGAATTGAGCTATCAAGGAGATTTCAAAGTCTATAAACCAGTCCAGATTGGAATGCATAGAAAGAACTGTTTGCAGAAAAATGCAAGTGAAGTCTGTGTTGTGTGATTATTTTATTAGGTTTATAATTAGGTGTTACTTATGACAATTTTGAGAGGGGCCTGGAACCTATCTCCCTCACTTCCTATTGACTTACATTATAAACTGGGTTTCAATTTACAACGGTTTCGATTTACAACCATTCCTTCTGGAACCTAACCCGGCGGAAACTGAGGGCTACCTGTATTTAATTCATGCATAGTAAAAGTTGCACATCCTGAATGTTTTTGGCACGCTCTAAATATATAGCTGTAAAGATACAGGGGAAGTCACACAATAGTTGTTGGGGATTGGAACATACATGTCTGAAACAGCACAGTCCATTAAAATAATTACTAGCGTATACCTTTATATTTTTTACATCTAAATTACTCTACTAGCACAGTTAATGAAATACACAATGCTTACTATGAAAAATAAAAATATATAAATCTATTTTTTATTATATTCAATGGGACATATCACTAGCATGCCTGTCCTTAGATAAAATACATTTACATTGCTTAAAGGGACAATGTACTGTAAATGGTTTTCTCTTTAATGTTTTTTTTCCAATGACATGTTATACCAGCTGCAGAGTATAAAAGGTATGAGAAATGGCATATTTATGTTTATTTTTGTATATGAAATAGCTGTGTATATTTAATTTTTTTTCCTTTAAAGCCACAACCAAATAAAATGGGTTAAGCTTGCAGGTAAGCCAGATCTCCTTATTTTTTCACTTTCTGTACATACACATGCTTCTTTATTTAATCTCTGTCTTTCTACCAAAGCCAAATACATATAGACAACAATTAGCTATTATCCAGCAGGTAAAATGGTTAATTGGGAACAAATTAAGGGGGAGAAAAATGTAGGGTGCACTGCCCATTTAATGACAATTCTCGGTTTAAACTCTGTGTTCCCCCAGATGCAACAGAAATTGACAAAACACTACAACTCCTTAACTATTACCTTTTTATCTAATAATGATAGGTTCTACAATTTTATTCTAAAGGTTAAGCTGAGTCAAGGGAGTTTAAAGTGAAGGTCAATTTTCATCAATGAGTGCCCGGTTTTTAAAAATACTTTTAAAAACAGGGGCACTTTCATTGATGAAAATTAACATTGCACTGGATTTGAAGAAATACTTACCTTTTACTTCTGCAAAACCGGATCGCCGATCCCCCTCCTCCTTCTTCCTGCTGTAGACCACAGCAATGACGAAACTGGCTTCCTCCAATCACAGCCGGGCATCACGAGCTGGATGCTCTGGGGTGCAAGCCATGATTGGAGGAAGCCGGTTTTGTCATTTCTGACGTCAGTACAGAGGAACTGAGGCTGAGATCGGCGATCCAGTTTTGCAGAAGTAAAAGGTAAGTATTTCTTCAAATCCAGTGCAATGTAAATTTTCATCAATGAAAGTGCCCCTGTTTTTAAAAATAGTTTTAAAAACCGGACACTCATTGATGAAAATTGACCTTTACTTTAATATAGTAATTTTCAGTGATAGTAAACTTTCCCCTTTGTATAAACAGATCTGGAATATTAACAATATTTTATATGTAGTTTAATTCATCAGTTGCGCTATAACCTACTTTTTAATGTAGGCTGAAATACAAATACCCTGCGCTCTAACCGCCCACTTCAAAAGTATTTTTTTGTTTTTTTGTGATTCAGATTGAGCATGAAATTTTAAGCAACTTTCTAATTTACTCCTATTATCAAATTTTCTTCATTCTCTTGGTATCTTTATTTGAAATGAAAGAATGTAAGTTTAGATGCCGGCCCATTTTTGGTGAACAATCTGGGTTGTCCTTGCTGATTGGTGGATAAATTCATCCACCAATAAAAAAGTGCTGTCCAGAGTACTGAAACCAAAAAAAAGCTTAGATGCCTTCTTTTTCAAATAATGATAGCAAGAGAACGAAGAAAAATTGATAATAGGAGTAAATTAGAAAGTTGCTTAAAATTGCATGCTCTTTTGAATTACAAAAGAAAAAATTTGGGTTCAGTGTCCCTTTAAAGGGACATTAAACCCTAAATAAATGCTAGATATAATTATGCATTCAAATAAAAGATTAGTCTGAGAATAACATGTAGATGTCTTTTTAAAGTTTCATTAGCTGTTTAAATATTGACAAAATAAGTGTAAAGTTTTAGTGTCTATAAAACAATGGGAGCTGCCATGTTGTAACGTAGGTTACCTTCTCTGCTGTGGCCAATTAGGTACAGTTATAAATAGGTCACTAGAGTGTGCAGCCAATGACTGTGTGGAATAGACATGTGCAATTCGGTTCGGCCCGAATCGAAATTCGGACGAATTTGTTCGAATTCGGGATTCGGATCGATTCGAATTTCCGAATTGCGGTAGTTCCGAATCTACCGAATAAATCCGAATCGATTCAAATTTATTCGGTAGATTCGGATGGATTTGGATGGCTGTGTATTACACTAGTATACTAGTGTAATACACAGCACATCCCACTTTACAGTGACCGAATTTCCGAAAATCCGAATCGATTCGAACCAAAACGAATGCGAATCCGAAAGAATCCGAATGAATCCGAAACAAATTAATTCGATTTCTTCTGAATTCGAATTGATCCGAACCGAAATTCGAATCGGTCCGAATCGAACCGAACCGAATTTTTCGCGGCTGCACATGTCTAGTGTGGAATCTAAAAGTGTTCTGCACTTCCATTTCTAACAGGAACTGAAAAGCTCACAATTTCAGAATGAAATTACAGAAAAAGGGGACAAACTAAATAATGTACGAATATTGCAGACTTCTTTTTATATATGCAATTTATCATTTAATATTACCCTCTCAAATTGTTTAATGTCCCTTTAGCATTTGAACTGTTCTCCAATCGGTGTTCTAGCTACAAAATATAAAATGTAAGAGTGCCATATGGCCAGAGTGCCTATTGAAGAACAGTTCAATCTGTTTGCTCACTAAAAAAATTGCTTTTGAAGTGGGCGGCCAGAACGCTCGTTTTTTAATTTCATCGCTACATTAAACAGTAAGTTCATTACATGAAATTAATTAAACTCCATCTAAAATATTGTCAACATTCCGAATCTGTTTATACAAAGAGTAAAGTTATCATTACTTTTAACCCCTTAACGACCAAGGACGTGTTAGGCACGTCCTACAAAAAAATACAGTTAGTGACCAAGGACGTGCCTGACACGTCCTCTGGGGTTTCAGGGCTGGAAGTGATGGTCATCGCTACCATGCGCTTTCAGGGTATTGCAGTGATGCCTCGATATTGAGGCATCACTGCAATACCCTTTTTACCCACCGATGCAGAGAGGGCCTTTCTGCATCGGCTATCGATGGTGCCGATCGTTGGTGGGTGGGAGCTGTAGCAGGGAGGAGGGTGGGCGGCCCGTCGTTGGTTCCTCATCCAGATCCGGTTACGCCATGCATCGGGAGTGTGGCCGGGTGGACGGGGGAGCGTGCGCACGCGCCACATTTACAAATTTATAATACAAATGTATGGGAAGCAGGGATAGGGAGGGGGAAGCAGGGAGAGGGAGGGGGTGGGAATAAATGTTGGGCAAGATGGCAGCAAATAGGTAGAGGGGGGAGGGTTAGAGAGATGTGTGGGCGGGATTAGGGAGGATGGGGGCTAAGGGGGGATCCATCACTGCAGACTAAATATAAAAAAATAAAAATAATTAATGCCTTTTATTTTAGTACTGGCAGACTTTCTGCCATGACTTAAGATGGAGGTGACAAGTGTGGGGTGGGGGAGGGAAGAGAGCTGTTTGAGGGGGGTCAGGGAGGGATCAGGGGGTGGGATGTGTCAGGTGGGAGGCTGATCTCTTCACTAAAGCTAAAATTAACCCTGCAAGCTACCTAATTAACCCCTTAACTGCTGGGCATAATACAAGTGTGGTGCGCAGCGGCATTTAGCAGCCATCTAATTACCAAAAAACCAAAAGCCATATATGGCTGCTATTTCTGAACAAAGGAGATCCCAGAGAATCGCTTATAAACATTTGTGCTCTAATTGCACAAGCTGTTTGTAAATAATTTCAGTGAGAAAAATAAAGTTTGTGAAAAAGTGAACAATTTTTTTTATTTAATCGCATTTGGCAGTGAAATGGTGGCATGATATACGAAAGTGGGCCTAGATCAATACTTTGGGTTTTCTTCTAAAAAAAATATATACATGTCAAGGGATATTCAGGGATTCCTGACAGATATCAGGGTCCCAATGTAACTAGCGCTAATTTGGAAAAAAATATGGTCTGGAAATAGCAAAGTGCTACTTGTATTTATGGCCCTATAACTTACAAAAAAAGCAAAGAACATGTAAACATTGGGTATTTCTAAACTCAGGACAAAATCTAGAAACTATTTAGCATGGGTGCTTTTCTGGTGGTTGTAGATGTGTAACAGATTTTGGGGGTCAAAGTTAGAAGTCCCAAACGGTCAGAAAATGGAAAAGTGCTGTGGTCACTAAGGGGTTAAAGGGACACTAAACCCAATTTTTTTCTTTTGTGATTCAGATAGGGCAGGCAATTTTAAGCAACTTTCTAATTTACTCCTATTATCAAATTTTCTTAGTTTTGCTATCTTTATTTAGAAACCAAGGATGTAAAGCTTAGGAGCCTGCCAATTTTAGGTTCAGCACCCTGGATAGCGCTTGCTTATTGGTGACTACATTCAGCCAACCAATAATCAAGCATAACATAGGTTCTAAGCTTTATATTCCTGCTTTTTAAATAAAGATAGCAAGAAAACAAAGAAGCATTGATAATAGGAGTGAATTAGAAAATTGCTTAAATAATTAAATAAATATTTTGGATTTAGTATCCCTTTTAAGCAAGCACTTCTGCTCAGAAGTCATCTGTTTTTTTGTGTTTAACAGACAATTTAAAGCGCCTTTATAGTAGAAACATTAGATGCTCTCATTCGTTAGAGCATTTCATTTTAACACTAACAACCCTGCAACTAAACTATATTTGTTTAACTCCCAAAAGGGGTTAAACACATTGTTATATTACTGGTCTGGAGCTGCAGAGAACTGCTGGAAACTGACACAGGTCTAGTAACAATATGATAGTGTGAGCAGCAGTTCTCATGCTCTAATGAATTAAAACCTTAGACAATGCTTGAAGTTCCTTTTGGAGTGTGGAAACAATATTCAGGAATGAAGTAATGATGAATAAGGTAAATCAGTTCAGTTTGTATATAACAACACATTCCAGTGTATGGGCATAATACCCATGTGCTAAATCACTTGAAAGTTGTAAAAAACTGACAAGAAAATATTACCTGAAAATCTCTGAATTCAGTAAAGGTTTTATACATTTTCTGAATTTAGAAATTGTAATGCTGAATAATCAGATTTAAAAGGTAATATTTTCTACCTCATTACACGTCCCAAACCCTCCTAAGAAAAATATCACATTTGGTTAGATATAATCGCCATAAGCAACATTTATCTTGAACAACCTCAAGTTAAAATCAATTTTCTCTGCACTTTTTAAAACATGTCATGCTTGCATTTAAAAAGCTATAGAAACAACATGGATAATTAAGATAGGGCACACAATGTATATTTCTAGGAACTAGACACCCTCGCACATCAAATGATAGGATACTTGTATAGCTGAGTCAACTTTAGCTGATGATCTGGTTTAACCAAACACGGTTTTAATATTTTTACACACACCTTTTTTTTTTAACCAATGTTTCTGATTAACAAATCAAATTATTTGGCGAGAACACCACCCACCTTACTTAAAGGGACAGTCTACTCCAGAATTTTTATTGTTTAAAAAGATGAGATAATTACTTTATTACCAATTCCCCAATTTTGCATAACCAACAGTTATATTTATAAAAAATGTTTTACTTTTTCGATTACCTTGTATCAAAGAGAGTTTTATCCACTTTCAAATAAGCAAGGAGCCATGGGCTTGACAAACCTATTGTTTATGTCATAATGAATAGCCGTTTTTTTGAGAGAAGGAAGTCACCCGACTATAGTATCAGCTGCTGGGGAGGTCCTGTGATTAGATTTTAGGATGTGTCCATAGAGTGCTATACAGATATCATAAAAACAGAAATGCATAGATACAATGTATCTAATGCTCTCTTAATGTCTTATCTGCTCTTAAAAAAAAGGCTAATTTGTAAGCCGACAGCACATAGAGCTTCTTATTTTTAAAATGGGGATTGGTTTTTATTAGAGAAACCTTTTTATGATATAGTCTGCTATTTATTTGCTGCTATCTTGAAAGAGATCTGTTTGACAATCATTGTGGAAACTAAAGTGCATTTATCTACTACCGCTAGTGAGTACTTTCTATTTAGCACCATTTTGGATCTTCCTCTTTCTGCGTTGCAGCACAGCCAACGTTTTTGAAAGCTGTCCAGGGAAGTGAAGCGCCACCATCATCTACTACTATCGTTTATACAGATATCGGCAGAAATGTTGTTTAATCTTCCTCCCTCCAAATTAGCTGTTGCAACTGGGGACTAATTGAACAATATTATTGGCCGTTTGAGCAATATTAATGAGATACTCCTATATGTACTTACATAGCAAGGTTGTGGTAAAATATGTGCCTACTACGTGTTCTGTAGTTCTTGCTTTTCTTTGCAGGTGGGGAGCAGAACCTCTGGGATGTGTGTCTTCTGCATGTGTATTTACAAATATTAATTAGACTGACTTAACCCCTTGAACCAATCAGACGTAGATATACGTAATGCGGTACATAGCCCATGGTACCTCACAACGTATATATTTAAGTCTGACCAGTGACCACTTGACAACCTAAACTTGCTCTTCCTGGGCTGCAGGCATCTTCCTTTATATGGTAACAATCGGTGCTCCGTTGCATATGAATGCAGACTACCTGATTGTTACAGACAGTGACACAATCTGTGGGGGACTGCTACACTACTGAAAAAAAAAATAATAATAAAAATAAATAAATATACATCTATAAACCGGGTACTGGCAGATAGCTGGCACATACGATGGCGGACACCACTGGAAGGGGGAGGGATAGAGAGCTGTTTTGGGGGGCATCCTACACTGCAGAAAATAAATAAATACAATTAAATTAATCCCTTCATGCTGGGGGCAAGTGCTTGTATCAGAACAAAGTTCCAAAAGTTGATGGAAAAATTAAATAACGCACTTGTCGATGCGTTCATGTGATTTCAAGACCAGATCAGATCATGGGGGGCTGCCTTTGCTGCTACTCACGCCCCCCAGTTGGATGTTTCTTTACCTAAAAGGAGGAGGCTGCAGTACGCCATATAACGTAAGATGTTCCAAGCCCAGCGCTGTTAGGGTGGTATGGAACGTCCTAATGGTGTGAAGTAGTTAAAAAAAAAAAACTACAATTTAAAGATATAGTAAAGTCCAAATTAAACTTTCATGATTCAAATAGGGAATGTCATTTTAAACAACTTTCTAATTTATTTTTATCATCAAATTTGCTTTTTTCTCTTGGTATTCTTAGTTGAAAACTAAAACTAGGTAGACAGCGGTTTATAGGCTAATTTCTAAGTCCTTGAAGCCGGCCTCTTATCAAAATGCATTTGACAGTTTTTCACAACTAGAGGACATTAGTTCATGTGTTTCATATAGATAACATTGTGCTCACGCACGTGGAGTTATTCAAAAGTCAGCACTAATTGCCTGAAATACAAGTCTGTCAAAATATCTGAGATAAGGAGGCAGTCTGCAGAGGTTTAGATACAAGGTAATTACAGAGGTAAAATGTATATTTCTATAACAGTGTTTGTTATGCAAAACTGGGGAATGGTTAATAAAGGGATTATCTATTTTTTATTTTTTTATTTAAATATTTTATTGAATTTTCAGATAAGATAAACAAGTACAGCAATAGTACGACCAATGCGTACAATTACAACGACATAACATAAACAGTGGATACTTAAGGAAGCACAATGTGTGCGTTAGATTAACAGACATACATACATACGTAAACCCTGTATCCAGGATAGGAGGTTAACAAAGGTGTTCACAATAATCTTGTGTAAGTGGGAGAGGGAAGGGGGGGGGAGGGGGGAAGGGATCATCTTAGGAAGGGGGAGGGGGAGCAAGACCTAAGGTAAGGGGTATGAATCTAACAAGGATTCCAGGCTTAACAATGCAGGTATGGGAGGCGGACTGAAACTACTAGGGGAGGACAGTCTGTCTTAAGTCTCAAAGCTAGGGAGCCATAAAGTGTCACATGCATTCTTCCATTCTGCCCAAATTAATTTGAAGAAGTCAGCCCTCTCCGTGGAGTAATAAATAATCTTTTCCATAGAGTTATCTATCTTTTTAAAGAATAACATTTTTGGTGTTTACTATCCCTTTAATACTGACAGACTGTCTGCCAGTACCTAAAATGGTGGTCAGTGTGTGTGGGGGGGGGGGTGGAAGCTGTTTGGGAGGGATCAGGGAGGTGGGAACTGTCAGGTGGGAGGATAATCACTGCATTAAATTAGTATTATCCTTACCAGCTAACTATTTAATCCCTTCACTGCCGGAAAATTTCAGATTTGTGTGGTGTGCAATTGCAATGAGTGGAGTTTTACTTGGCAAAAAATAATTGCAAAGTCATGCATGACTGATATTTCTGAACAATTAGGACCCAAGAAAACCTTTTACAACCATTTGTCTTATGACTTCAGTAGTTGTGTGTAAATAATTTCAGTGAAAAAGCCATATATTTTTTTTAATACAATTGCATTTGGCGACGAAATGGTTGCATGAAAATATATTAGCTGGGGTTATAATTTATTTATATAGCGCCGTAAAATTCCATAGCGTACACAAAGTTAGACAAGAAAAAAAGGGAAAAAGGCACTCCAAGGGTGCAGATGGTTACAAGATAAACTAAGAATATTCCAAAAGCCCCTCAACAGAAAAGTACTCACAAAAATTGTGCACAGGTAATACGGCACACTTGATCTGCTGTATAGGCAAGAGAAAATGGAGGGGAAGGAGAGTCCAATGGTGCAGAAAATCACAACAATATTTAAATTACTCCCAATACCCTCCGATGAGTTTACTCACAAATCAGGTACAAGGCCAATGTGGAAATGGTCAAAAATTGATTCAAAATTCACAAAAAAGACTTGCAGCTATGCAAAAAACATACAAAATCTGCAACGCGTTTCAGAGTGCTTCTAAAGGGGTGTGCTGCTTTTACGGAGCTGTGAATCTTTTTTGTGAATTTTAAATCAATTTTTGACCATTTCCACATTGGCTATGTACCTGATTGCCGGAGTGAGCCAGCTGGTGGGCTCCAATCCATCCAGCTTGCCTGACTTGCACTGTATTATAGTGCGCTACTTTTGTGAGTATAACTCATTAGAGGGTATTGGGAGTAATGTAAATATTGTTGAGATTTTCTGCACCATTGGAGTCTCCTCCACCCTCCCTTTTCTCTTGCCTATACAGCAGATCAAGTGTGCCTTATTACCTGGAGTGAGCCAGCTGGTGGGCTCTGTTCTATCCAGCCTGTTTGACTTGCACTGCATTATAGTGCACCATTTGTGTGAGTATCTTTCTGTTGAGGGGCTTTTGGAATATTCTCAGTTTATCTTGTAACCATCTGCACCATTGGAGCGCCTTTCTCCCTTTTTTTTTCTTGTTTAGTATTTCCACTTGTTATAAGAAGTGCTAATCCTGGTGTTTACCAACGCCGGAAGCCTCTGGAGGGCGCCTTTGTCCTTTGGGACCATCTTTGATGGACACAATTTGGTGACTACACAAAGTTAGCACTAGGGACAGTAGTATTAAAATAAAATGCTTTAACAAATTAGAGCACTTCATTTTTAATTAGAAGGTCCCTTTAATTCACATATTTAAATAAGGTAATGAATCAGTTTATGACAGGCTGTTAAGATTTTAATTTTACGTCTTGATATCAACACCTGCTGCAATACATCTTTTTAAACATATGGTAATCAACAAGCATTTCCTGTTTCCTTATCTGATTAACACATAGATATATAAATAAAACTGCAAGCAGACAGTTAAGAGATATCTGTAGTGCCACCTATGACTGTAAAAAAACAACCTCTAAAATGAACTACAGAGTAATCATAGCTCAAAATAATATAATCTGTTAAATTAAAACAACTTGAGCGTTAAAACACTTCCTTTGCCAAACTTTCGTTTACCGCATAATTCTTTGGCATCATTCCCTGTTTTATGACTACGCAGACATAAAAACTCAATCATGCTATGACTCAGTTTGCTTGGAAAGTCATTCACACATTTTGTTATCCATAGTTATTAAGTAATTTGGTGTTTTGCTTTGGGCTGAAGTCTGCTGTGAAGTAATAATAAATAAATAGTGCCATGATTGAATCCTTTTTGCTGACATGAATCAGCTTGTTTTTTTACTGTACATTATTTCTGGCTTGATGTCCATGTGTAAAATTACACTATATGTGACCTTGTGAAGTACTCCCTCATTAGCACTTCATTGGCTTGGTGAAAAGTTACCTGCTCTCTTTCATTATATTATTTAAACACCTCAAGATATTAATCTAAATTGTTTAATTACATGTAGTATAACAACTTTGCAGTATACTTTCCTTATTTATTTTGTTCTCCTTTCCTGTAATTTAATTCTGTGGGCTTTCCAATTCATGTTAAACATGGAAGTGCAGATACAGCTGTATTCCACACAGTCATTGGTTGCACTCTCTAGTAAGCCATTTAAAACCATTCCTAATTGGCCTCAGCAGAAAAGTTAATCTAAGCTACAATAAAGTGACACTGAACCCATTTTTTTTTCTTTTGTGATTCAGCAACTTTCTAATTTACTCCTATTATCAAATTTTTGTCATTCTCTTGGTATCTTTATTTGAAAAGCAAGAATGTAAGTTTAGATGCCGGTCCATTTTTTATGAACAACCTGGGTTGTTCTTGCTGATTGGTGGATAAATTCACCCACCAATAAACAAGTACTGTCCAGGATCTAAACCAAAAATTGTCTGGCTCCTTAACTTAGATGCCTTCTTTTTCAAATAAAGATAGCAAGAGAACGAAGAAAAATTGATAATAGGAGTAAATTAAAAAGTTGCTTAAAATTGCATGCTCTATCTGAATCATGGAAAAAAAAGTTTTTGTTCAGTGTCCCTTTAAGTTGACCCTTATTTTTTCAATATATAAACAGCTAATATAATTTTTAAAAATACATGTGCAAATTACTCTCAGGCTAATCTTTGCTCTGAATACACCATTCAAGCAATGATTTATTTAGTGTTTAATGTCCCTTTAATAAATTATCTTCTAATGGTATGTGTTTAAGGTGGAAAATGCAGTCAAGTCTTAAAGGGACACTAAACCCAAAATATTTCTTTCATGATTCAGGTAGATAATACAATTTTAAACAACATTTCAATTTACTTCTATTATCTAATTTGCTTCATTCCTTAGATATCCTTTGCTGAAGAAATAGCAATGCACATGGGTGAGCCAGTCACACAAGGCATCTGTGTTCAGCCACCAATCAGTAGCTACTAAGCCTATCTAGATATGCTTTTCAGCAAAGGATATCAAGAGAATGAAGCAAAATAGATAATAGAAGTAAATCAGAAAGTTGTTTAAAATTGCATGCTCTTTCTAAATCATGACAGAAAAAATTTGTGTTTCATGTCCCTTTAAACTATTCACTATCCAGTGTGGGCACAACTAATGATATGGGCTGTAAGCAAATTAAGAGGAGTGGCATATGTTTGTATGCGTCAACCACTGGCTGCATCCTCCTAAGCATGGACACAGAAACACTCCATGAGGCCGAATTATCAAATGTCTGTCGGACCTGATCCGACAGTACAGATCAGGTCCGACAGACATCGCTGAATACGGAGAGCAATACACTCTCCGTATTTAGCATTGCACCAGCAGCTCACAACGCCGCCCCCTGCAGACTCGCGGTCAATGAGCTGCCAGCAGGGAAGTGTCAATTAACCCGATTGTACTAGATCCGGTTCAATTGTGGCGATTCCTGTCCGCCTCATCAGAGCATCTAAAGTCTTGCCAGAAATGCGGGCCCTCAAGCTCTGTTCGGAGCTTGATAAATGGGCCTCCATAACTGTGACTTTGAGAAGGTGTTTAACTGCTTAAAAGGGGTCAAATGCAGAGTGATAGAAAATAGTTGCTTTAAAGACTGTTTAAAAAGAGCAGTTTCTTTTTTTAATAGAATGTTCATTGAAAAAAATACTGTTTAATACAGTTAATGATGTCCTACGAGATATGTTGCAACAGTGTGTTGTGGTGTACTTAGACGACATCCTCATACACTCACCCACAATTGAGGCTCATCGTTCTGATGTTACACGGGTTCTTCAGAGACTACGTGAGAACGGCCTGTTTTGTAAACTCAAGAAATGTGAGTTCCAAAAGACTCAAGTAACCTTCCTAGGTTATGTTATCTCCGTTGCAGGGTTCTCCATGGATCATGACAAGTTATCTGCAGTTCTGCAGTGGCCTCGCCTAGTTGGTCTTCGGTCTATTCAACGTTTTTTGGGGTTCACCAATTACTATAGAAAGTTTATTAAAAACTTTTCTTCCTTGGTCAAACCTATCACAGACATGATCCGTAAAGAGAATGATCCGCTCCATTGGTCACCTACTGCCATTAATGCCTTTGATAGTCTTAAGACTGCCTTTGCTGCCGCTCCAGTTCTGGCTCATCCTAACCCTGTCCTGCCTTTTGTTCTTGAGGTCGATGCGTCTGAGACTGGAGTAGGTGCCCTCTTGTCTCAACGTCCTATGCCTGACGGTTCCTTGCATCTGTGTGGTTTCTTCTCTAAGAAATTGTCTCCAGCAGAGTGCAATTATGAAATTGGCGACAGGGAAATACTAGCCATAATTTTGGCACTCAAGGAATGGAGGCATCTTCTCGAGGGTACTAGCGTGCCAGTTCTCATTCTTACTGACCACAAGAATTTAACTTATCTATCTGAAGCAAAACGTTTGTCGCCCCGACAGGCCAGATGGGCGCTATTTTTGTCTCGGTTTAATTATGTGGTCTCCTACCTGCCTGGTAGTAAGAATGTTAGGGCTGATGCCCTCTCTCGACAATTTTCGCCTTTGTCCAAGGAGGAGTCTGTACCTACTCCTGTTATACCTCCTGACCATATTTTGGCTACCATACGTACTAATTTGACTTCTCCCTTGGGGGAGGAGATCCTGGCTGCACAAACCAATGCACCTCCTGAGAAACCTAGTGGTAAGTGTTTTGTTCCTGAGAATCTTCTAACTAAACTTTTACACACTTACCACTATCTTTAAGCCGCAGGTCACCCAGGCAAGAACCAAATGATTTGCTCTGGTCTGAACTGTTACCTTGGGCAGAGTTTGCGTGTAATAGTGTTGTTATCTCCGTTCATGGCGAATTATGGGTTTCAACCATCCTTGTTGCCGGATTCGTTCATGTCTCAGGGTATTCCGGCTTTGGCAACTCCGTTCCACGTGGGTGCAGATTCAGGATTGCCTTCATCGTTCTATGCAGCGACAAAAGTTCCAGGCTGATCATAGGCGTCTGCCCGCACCTTCCTACCAGGTTGATGAGATTGTTTTTCATGTCTCTCTCTTGAAACCATTGGTTTGTAATCGGTTTACCACTGTGTTGCCTCATCCCCATCCTATCTTTGTTGACAACCATGAGGAGTATGAGGTCAGCAGCATTATTGACTCTCGTATGTCCAGGGGCCGTGTACAGTATTTGATTCACTGGAGGGGCTACGGTCCGGAGGAGCGTTCTTGGGTTCCCTCCTCTAATGTTCATGATACCGCCCTCCTCTGTGCCTTCCATGCCCGTTTCCCTAATAAGCCTTTTGTCGTTGAGGGGAGGGTACTGTCAGGGTTTTTTCCCTGTTTGTTTGCCATGTGCTGCTTGCAGCCATTTTACTCACCTCTCTTCCTGACTATGGTGCATTGTGGGGGATCTTGCTCATTTCCTGCACTTCCTTTTATGGCCAGACTGGTGTGCATCATCCATGTGAGACAGGATGCAGTCTCAGAATTGTGATGTCATCACTTATTATTTAAAGGGCCTCTGTTCAGTATGCTTTGCCTTTGCATTGTCTCAGACCTGTTTGTGAGAGCTCCTGTGTATTACCTGGCTGCCTGACGTCCTTCCTGGTTCCTGATCCCTGGCTTGTTCCTGACTCTGCTGTTTTCCTTGTTCCTGATTCTGGCTCGTCTGACTATTCGCTTTGGCTCCTGACTCGGCTCGTCTGACTACCAGCTCTGTTTTTGACTCCTGGCTTGTTTTTTGACTTGTGGACTTTTTATTATTTTTTGCTATTAATAAAGGTGTGATTATTTTTGCACTTCTCGTCTCAGTCTGATTCCTGGCACCCTGACACGGTGCTAGTGAGAGACACATGCCAACTTACCTTGGCCCCTGTTCGGAGGGATGCAGCTGTCCTTCCACTGGGAGTTGGTGATAGTCTTGCAATTGTCAGGAGAGCCCCGAAGTTCAGATGAGTGCCGAGTTGGGAGGTCGACCTGAAGCGGCCCCCATATATGTGATTGGCTCTCCCGAAGCTCTTCTTCAACAATCCAACCTAGCGGAGACAGACAGGCCCTGGAGCCTTACAGCTCTACCTTGGAACCATAGAAGGAGAGTCCCTTTACTATTTGCCTTATGCGAACCAAGCTGTTCTGCTGGACTTGTTACTTGAAGAATGGCTACCCCCTCTGGGATGAGTTTGACGCATGAAACTTGCAGACAAATCTATCTACTCTAGCAGTTCTAGTGAGTTTGTATCGCATAACCGGGGGCACCAGTTCTTAATATCTGAAAAACAGACACGGAATTGGCTGAGAATGTGTCTGTCTCACTGAGCTGCATTCAGCATTTTTATATACACTGGCTTGCATGTATTGTAGTATCACCTTTTGCTCTGTACAATGTGGTTCGCTATGAAGGCTCTAAAGCCTGATATATACATTTACAGTCTGTACTTGTATCTCTTCTAATACTCTATGTATTCCCTTAGAGAGGTATTGTGTATATGCCTATAATTCTCCTAGAGACTTACCATATATCTAACTACTTGCTTTGTAGCATTCAGGTTAGTCTTGGACAGTTATATTCTCTTAGAACAGTCTTTCATATACTATGATATTTACCCTATTAAAACATACACCCTCTGCTAATACTAAAGTTTAAGAGAATCCTGGTTCAATTTTCTAGTTGACTTCCTCCTGTTTGTGGCAGAACGTAGCAAACGTCTGTGTGTTTTATCTCTTCCTGATAACCATCTGTTTTATAACACATATCTTATTTCATATGTTGATCTTTATCCTTTTATATAATAGTTTTCACATATTTTGAGAGGTCCAAAAGTGTGCAATTTGAACAATATCCCCCCCCATTGAGGTGCCTTAATGTGCTCAAAAATCCAAAAGTGGGTTCTAATAGTCCGAGGATATGTAGTTTATATTTAGCTGAAAAAAGATGTATTGTGTCATATTTTTTGTGTATGTAAAACATTGCTCTATGAAGTATCTAGGCTCTAATCTTGTTTTGTCCTTAGGAATTTGTATTTGAGCCATTTAAGACCCTCATATGCTAAGTTTGTAAAAACTAATGTACCGTATACTGTCTCTTTGTGTATATAAATAGGTTTATTTATAGTTTAAGCTTAGTTTTTTTTTTTATTTCGCTTATAAGTTTTTTTTAGGCGTTAATTGGTTTATTTTAGTATTTGCGATGTGGTGGGCGGCGGTTTTGGGGTTAATACTTTAATTTAGTGTTGGTGATGTGGGTAGGTGGCTGATTAGGGGTTAATAAGTTTGATAAAGTATTTGCATGCGGGGGGTAGCGGTTTATAGGTTAATAGTGTAGTTTATAGGTGTTAGTGTACTTTGTAACATTTTTGTTATGAGTTTTGTGAAACTACTGGTCTTTGATCGCGGAATGGATTGTTGCGGTATAAGCTATAACGCTACCGGAATAGCCTGACAAAACAACTTGTAATACGGGAGACATGAAAATTCCACACTCAAAAGAGAGCTGTTGTAAATCATGTTAGACTATCTGTAATCCGTTTAAACTAAAAACGGCAAGTAGTCAGACTTCTCTCATTCATATATTGTAATTGAGAGGGCGTGTCAAAATTAACGTGTCAGTCGACATTTTATGTGAAACTCCATAATAAATAACAGAGTATCACCAACATTGAGCCTATATTCCTCAAGTCCCCAGTGCCTGCAGATGTTGCCCTATATAATCCCCTTAAGTACATTAGGATTATTGTATCGTTAATCGTTAATAAATGCCATATATTTTCCTTAATGAATAAAGTGCCCAAACTTTTTCTGAGTCCCAGAAAAAATAAAGTCAGCACTTACCTCATAAATCTGCCAGGCATCAAGGCAGCTCACTAGGTTTGAGAGGTCCTCTCCCTCACATGGACCTGTGGAAAAAGAGATAAAGACTGAGTAATTCTACTCAGGCTTTCAGGATTAGGGAAGCATAAATATATGGGAGGCGCAGTGAGAATTATGTCCCACAAGTTCCCATTGCTCTAAAGCCACCACTGCTCTACTGAAAAGAATGATATGGACTACGGCTACACCCCAGAGCAAAGCATCACAATCTTGTACTACTTAAAAAATAAAAAACTCTTGATTGAAGAATCTTATACTAACACCTAACTTTACCACTTCTTTGCTCTAACGTATGCAAAGAGAATGACTGGGGTGGGAGGGAAGGGAGGTGATATTTAACAGCTTTGCTGTGGTGCTCTTTGTCGCCTCCTGCTGGGCAGGAGTGATATTCCCAACAGT
>NC_069501.1:1233734411-1233829411 GCF_027579735.1 Bombina bombina | reverse complement strand
GACTTTGTATTTTATAATTCTTCTCTAGTGTACAATTCCTCTTTACTCTTGTAAGCTGTCCCTTTGCCACTGCAAAGGGGACGTGTTTGGGATGGCAGCTAGTAGCATGTAATAGTGTGTTTTTAGTAATAGGCTTTCTATAGATGTCACATATAACTTAAATCTCAATTTTCACTTATATTTGGTACCTTTAGTGCGACAGTGATGGTATTGTATTATATGGGATTATTTATACATTGAGACATTACATGATATAACCTAAAATAGGATATGTGGGGACTGATGTTCTTTAACACATATAATATATATATATATATATATATATATATATACACACACACACATGTATTAATAGATATGTATCTATATATATATATATATATATATATATATATATATATATATATATATATATATACACACACACATGTATTAATAGATATGTATCTCTCTTTTATTATCCCATTTGATAGCGTTATTTTATGGATGTATATTCTGCATAACAATATCTATATGCTAACTGTCATTAATAGTATTCCAGTACTGTTTTTGATGAGATGTGTATAACATTGTATTTATATTTTTGATTCTTGTATATTCACAGTGACAGTATTTGTTCTGGCATGTGTCTGTCTCTATTGCAGTCCTGTCATGAGTTAATAATATTGCTCTCGATGAGAGGGTTAAACAATTAACGTATTAGTCCACACTTGTGAGACTACAACACACCTTGGTGGTTTGCTATCAGATTGCATTACTAGCCAACCAATGGATAATGGGCGCTGCTTTTAAATATTTTTATTGCAGAAACATTGATTAGCTAAGATTACGGCCGCAGGCCGAAACATGTTAGCATTTCAATGCTCGTTTGTGCTGTATCAACCCTTGCTATAACCTCCATGGTTATTTTAAACCCTATGTGGGATTAATAAAAGAACTGTTTTTACTACTTTGAGCCTACGATACCTTCTGTTTGTGATAACGTATCTATTGACCAGGAATCGTTAGGCTCTTTATCTAAAAGCTCCCAAGCTGTTTCTTAATGAGTGAGGATAAAGACTGGCTCCCTATGCATCCACTGAAGTAGATGGACACACTTCCCCCTGGCTGGCATACCCAAAGAGGAGAAAGAAGCATCTGATTGGGCAAAGCGGACATACCTACCCTTTTGTGTATTCAGTGCTCCCGGCGGCGGAGTTTCTGGAGCGGTTACACCGGATGTCGAGTAGTGCGAATGGTGTTATCCAGGAAGTAGAGCAAGTGGTTCCCCTTGCGTGCAACGGTACAGGCACCTCGCACAAGTGACTACGATACACGGACGCCCAGACAGCAGTTTGTGCTTCAGCTTCCAATAGAACGCCTGTGAACCGGTGAGTTGGCTCCTGCTTGTAATAGTACTACAGAGACTATAGACCTTTCTCTTGTTAAGTGTATCCAGTCCACGGATCATCCATTACTTATGGAATATATTCTCCTTCCCAACAGGAAGTTGCAAGAGTCCACCCACAGCAAAGCTGCTATATAGCTCCTCCCCTAACTGCCATTTTCAGTCATTCTCTTGCAAGCCTCAACATAGATAGGAGGTTGTGAGAGTCTGTGGTGATTTATACTTAGTTTATTCTTCAATCAAAAGTTTGTTATTTTTAAATGGCACCGGAGTGTGCTGTTTTTCTCAGGCAGTATTTGGAAGAAGAATCTGCCTGCGTTTTTCTATGATCTTAGCAGACGTAACTAAGATCCATTTGCTGTTCTCACACATTCTGAGGAGTGAGGTACTTCAGAGGGGGAATGGCGTGCAGGTTTTCCTGCAGAAAAGGTATGTGCAGTAAAATATTTTTCTAGGAATGGAATTGCCTAAGAAAATACTGCTGATACCGAAGTAATGTAAGTAAAGCCTTAAATGCAGCGATAGCGACTGGTATCAGGCTTATTAATAGAGATACATACTCTTATAAAAATGTGTTTTAAAACGTTTGCTGGCATGTTTAATCGTTTTTTAACGTACATTGGTGATAACACTGTAATGTTGGTATAGCCTTAAATGCAGTAAAAGCGACTGGTATCAGGCTTATTAATAGAGATACATACTCTTGTAAAAATGTGTTTTAAAACGTTTGCTGGCATGTTTAATCGTTTTTTAACATATGTTTGGTGATAAAACTTATTGGGGCCTAAGTTTTTTCCACATGGCTGGCTTAAATTGTGCATAGAAACAGTTAACTGAAGCTTCCCACTGTTGTAATATGAGTGGGAGGGGCCTAATTTAGCGTTTTTTTGCGCAGTTAAAATTACAAAATGAATCATCCAGATTCCCTCAGCAGTCCCATGAATACTACAGGACATTTCTAAAGGGCTAAAAAGACTTCCAAAATCGTTTATAGGGAAGGTAATCCACAGCTCTGCTGTGGCAGTTTTGTTGTGTCTGTTTTTAAAAAACGTCTATGTCGTTTTTTTTATCTGTTTTTTGCATTAAGGGGTTAATCATCCATTGGCAAGTGGGTGCAATGCTCTGTTACCTTATTACATGTACTGTAAAAATTTCGTTTGTTTTACTGCCTTTTTTCACTGTTTTTCAAATTTTGACAAAATTTTTTCTCTTAAAGGCACAGTAACGTTTTATATATTTGCTTGTTAACTTGATTTAAAGTGTTTTCCAAGCTTACTAGTCTCATTATTAGTCTGTTTTAACATGTCTGACATAGAGGAAGCTCTGTGTTCATTATGTTTTAAAGCCATGGTGGAACCCCATCTTAGAATGTGTACCAGATGTACTGATTTCATGTTAAACAATAAAGATCATTTTTTGTCTTTAAAAACATTATCACCAGTGGATTCTGTCGTGGGGGTAGTTATGCCGACTAACTCTCCCCACGTGTCAGACCTTTTGACTCCCGCTTTAGGGACTCACGCTCAAATGGCGGCAAGTACATCAAGGGCACCCATAGCGTTTATTTTACCAGGGGATTCTGTCGGGGGGAAAGTTATGCCGTCTAACTCTCCCCACGTGTCAGACCCTTCGACTCCCGCTTCAGGGACTCGCGCTCAAATGGCGCCAAGTACATCAAGGGCGCCCATAGCGTTTATTTTACAAGACATGGCAAAGGTGGTGAATAATACTCTGGCAGCAGTATTAGTCAGACTACCTGAAATTAAAGGAAAGCAGATAGCTCTGGGGGTAGATACAGAGCATACAGACGCTTTAAGAACCATGTATGATACTACCTCACAATATGCTTAGTCTGTGGGTGATTTTTTTGACTCAGGGAAGATGATTTATCCTGATTCTGATATTTCTACATTTAAAATTTATGCTTGAGAACCTCCACTTGTCGCTCAGGGAGGCTTTGGCTGCTCTGAATGAATGTGTACAATCGCAGGGCCAGAGAAATTGTGTAGACTGGATAAATAATATGCAGTGCCGGTGTGTACTGATGTTTTTCCAATACCTAAAGAGGTTTACTAAAAAAATTTCAATAAGGAATGGGATAGACCAGGTGTGCCGTTCTCTTCCCCTCCTATTTTTTAGAAGAATGTTTTCTAATAGTTACCGCCACACGGGACTTCTGGCAGACAGTTCCTAAGGTGGAGAGAAGAGTTTCTACTCTAGCTAAGCGTACCACTACCTCTGGCGAGGACAGTTGTGCTTTTTAGATCCAATGGATAAAAAATGTTTATTCAACAGGGTTTTTATCCTGCAGCCCCTTGCATACATTGCTTCTGTCACTGCTGCTGCGGCGTTCTGGGTTGAGTCTCTTGATGAGGCTTTACAGTTAGCGACTCCATTGGATGAATATATTTGACAAGCTTATGCTAGCCAATTCCTTTGTTTTCTGATGCCTTTGTTCATTTGACTAGACTAACGGCTAAGAATTCTGTTTTTTACTATACTGGCGCGCAGAGCGCTATGGCTTATATCATGGTCAGCTGTCGTGACTTTAATAAATAAGCTATTTAACTTCCCTTCAAGGGGCAGACCCTATCGGGCCTGGTTTGAAGGAGATTATTGCTTATATCACTGGAGGAAAAGGTCATGCCCTTCCTCAGGATAGGTCCAAATCAAGGGCCAAAAAAGGTCTAATTTTCGTGCTTTTTAAAACTTCAGGGCAGGTGTGTCATCCACTTCCTCTAAGGCAAAACAAGAGGGAAGTTTTGCTCAGTCCAAGGCGGTCTGGAGACAATCGGACCTGGAACAAAGATAAGCAGGCCAAGGAGCCTGCTGCTACCTCTAAGGCAGCATGAAGGAACGGACCCCTATCCGGTAACGGATCCTATAGGGGGCAGACTTTCATTCTTCGCCCAGGCATGGGCAAGAGATGCCCAGGATCCCTAGGCATTGGAATTTATATCCCAGTGATATCTTCTGGATTTCAAAGATTCCCCCCCCCAAAAAAGGGGAGATTTCGCCTTTCACAATTATCTGCAAACCAGATAAAGAAGGAGGCATTCTTACATTGTGTACGAGATCCATCCAGTTCCAAGAGAGGAACAGGGACAGAGTTTTTACTCAAATCTGTTTGTGGTTCCCAAGGAGAGGGAACCTTCAGACCTATTTTGGATCTAAAGATCTTAAACAAATTCCTCAGAATTCCGTCATTTAAGATGGAAACTATTCGTACCATCTTAACTATGATCCAGGAGAGTCAATAGAGGACTACAATGGATTTGAAGGATGCTTATCCTCACATTGTGATGCATAAAGATCACCATCGTTTTTCAGGTTTGCCTTTCTAGACAGGCATTACCAGTTTGTAGCTCTTTCCTTTGGGATATCTACAGCCCCAAGAATCTTTATGGAGGTTCTGGGGTCGCTTTGGCGGTCCTTAGGCCGCGGGGCATAGAAGTGGCCCCTTATTTAGACGACATCCTGATACAGGCGTCAAACATCCAAATTGCCAAGTCTCATACGGACGTAGTACTGGCATTTCTGAGATCACATGGGTGGAAAGTGAACAAGGATAGAGTTCTCTATCCCCAATCTCAAGGGTTTCCCTCCTAGGGACTCTGATAGATTCTGTAGAAATGAAAATTTACCTGACGGAGTCCAGGTTGTCAAAGTTTCTAAATTTCTGCCGTGTTTTTCATCCCATCCGCGCCCTTCGGTGGCTTAGTACATGAATGAAATCGGCTTAATGGTAGCGGCAAGGGACATAGTACCGTTTGCACATCTACATTTCAGACCACTGCAACTATGCATGCTCAATCAGAGGAACGGGGATTACACAGATTTGTCCCCCTGTTTAACCTGGACCAAGAGACCAGAGATTCTCTTCTCTGGTGACTATGTCGGGTCCATCTGTCCAAGGGTATGACCTTCCGCAGGTCAGATGGGACAATTGTTACAATAGATGCCAGCCTTTTAGGTTGGGATGCAGTCTGGAACTCCCTGAAGGCTCAGGGATAGTGGACTTAGGAGGAGACCCTCCTTCTAATAAATATTCTGGAACTGGGAGTGATATTCCATGCTCTTCAGACTTGGCCTCAGTTAGCAACTCTGAGGTACATCATACTCAGTCGGACAATATACACGACTGTGGCTTACATCAGCCATCAATGGGGAACAGAAGTTCCCTAGCGATGTTAGAAGTCTTACAATAATTCACTGGACAGAGACTCACTCTTGTCTATCAGCTATCCATATCCCAGGTGTTGAGAACTGGGAGGTGGATTTTCTAAGTCGTCAGACTTTTCTTCCGGGGGAGTGGGATTTTTACTCCGGAGGTCAAGACCAAGCAGGAGAGGGCTTTGGTGTTTTTGACAGCGCCTGCGTAGCCACGCAGGACCTGGTATGCAGATCTGGTGGACATGTCATCCTTTCCATCACGGTCTCTGCTTCTGAGACAGATCCCTCTACCTCAGGGTCCTTTCAACCTTCTAAATAGAATCAATCTGAGATGGACTGCCTGGAGGCTGAACGCTTGATGTTATCAAAGCATGGCTTCTCCGAGTCAGCCATTGATACCTTAATACAGACATGAAAGCCTGTCTCTAGGAAAATTGAACATAGATATGGTGTAAATATCTGATTGTTATGAATCCAAGGGTTACTCATGGAGTAAAGTCTGGATTCCCAGGATATTATCTTTTCTCCAAGATGTTTTGGAGAAAAGGGTTGTCAGCTAATTCCTTAAAAGGGACAGATTTTTACTCTGTCTATTTTTTTGCACAAGCGTCTGGCAGGTATTCTAGACGTTCAGGCATTTGGTCAGGCTTTGGTTAGATCCAAGCCTGTGTTTAAAACTGTTGCTCCACCATGGAGCTTAAACCTGGTTCTTAAGGTTCTTCAAGAAGTTCCGTTTGAACCTTTTTTGTTCCATAGATATCAATCTTTATCTTGGAAAGTTCCTTTTGGGTAGCTATTTCCTCGACTCGTAGAGTCTCCAAGTTATCTGTGTTACAATGTGATTCTCCTTATCTGGTCCTTCGTACAGATAAGGTAGTCCTGCGTACCAACCTGGGTTTTTTCCTAAGGTGGTATCTAACAAGAACATCACTCAAGAGATAGTTGTTCCATGCTTGTATCCTAATCCTTCCTCAAAGAAGGAACGTCTATTACACAATATTGGACGTGGTTTGTGCTTTAAAGTTTTACTTACAAGCTACTACAGTTTTCATCAAACGTTCACCTTGTTTGTTGTCTATTCTGGACAGAGGAGAGGTCAAAAGACTTCGGCAGCCTCTCTGTCTTTTTGGTTAAAAAGCATAATTCATTTAGCTTATGAGACTGCTGGACAGCAGCCTCCTGAAGGGATTACAGCTCATTCTACTAGAGCTGTGGTTTTCACTTGGGCCTTTTTTAAATGTGGCGGAGTCTTGGTCTGCGCTTCATACTTTTTCAAATTTAACAAATTTGATACCTTGCTTCTTCGGAGGCTATTTTTGGGAGAAAGGGTTTCTTACAGGCAGTGGTAACTTCCGTTTAAGTACCTGCCTTGTCCCTCCCATCATCCGTGTACTTTAGCTTTGGTATTGGTATTCCATAAGTAATGGATGATCCGTGGACTGGATACACTTAACAAGAGAAAACATAATTTATGCTTACCTGATAAATTTATTTCTCTTGTAGTGTATCCAGTCCACGGCCCGCCCTGTCACTTTAAGGCAGGTAATTTTTTCATTTGAACTACAGTCACCACTGCACCCTATGGTTTTTTCCTTTCTCTACATGTTTTCGGTCGAATGACTGAATATGGCAGTTAGGGGAGGAGCTATATAGCAGCTTTGCTGTGGGTGGACTCTTGCAACTTCCTGTTGGGAAGGAGAATATATTCCATAAGTAATGGATGATCCGTGGACTGGATACACTACAAGAGAAATAAATTTATCAGGTAAGCATAAATTATGTTTTTCTGCTGTTCTAAAGGGGTATGCCGATACTTACATGAGACTGCCTTGTTTGGGGATATTTTGAGAGCGCTGTTCTTATAGTCGGTGGATGCTATTTTGAGAAGCTTAATCTTTATCATCTATAAGGTTTGATACATTTTTGAGGACATTGAACTTTTGTTTTTCTCCTGATGCATAGCACAGAGTTTGTTTGAATTGGCAATACCTACACTGATATTTTGCCTGTCAGAAACAAAAGCATTGCCACTCTAGTATTACAGCTTCAAGTTTGGTTTTGAGTTACCTATGTATATTCGCTGTTTGTTTATCTATATATATATATAGATATACACACACAAATTATAAATAAATATACGTTTATACACACACATATATATATACATATATATATCATTTGTTTCCGTTTTTTAATGTGCCCCCCCTGATTAAACACTGCCCCCCCCCCAGTAAAATTTGTCGAGAACCGCCACTGATAAGATATTAAACCCTATGAGATGGTAATATAAAATAATAAATAATCAAAAAACAACTATATTTTTATTATTTATTTTGTCCCTTTTCAATATAATTCCGTTCTGAAATTGAGAGCTTTTACCCCCCAACTGTCCAGATTTTCACGGGACAGTCCAGATTTTGGGGGTCTGTCCCAATGTCCTGGGAAGATTGACGTCTGTCCCGCATTGCCCCCTATCACTGAGGCTGCTCTGCATTTTTTTTTGTCAATAATATTGGGCCCATAGGTTATCACGTGACCAACACGTGTACTAGTGACTGACTTCTGCAGTCAAGTGGCCAGTCACAGGGTTTTTGGCACACGTGACTGCACTTGCCGTGTTGACTCTGGCTCTGCTCTAGTCTGAATGAGGCTGAGCTCAGGAGTGAACACAACTGTGTGCCGCGCTAACTAGTGTTGTCTCAAGGACGACCAGGTCAGTTTTAAAAAGGCTGAGTATTGCGCCCAGTAGTGATTCCTAGCTTTCTTACTAGCCAGTCCTTCCCTTAAGACTAGCACACAGATAAGACCAATATATGAATTAATTAGGTAAGAAAGCTCTAAAGAAGCTAAGGAGTCTAAGAGGTGATATATTCTAATAGTTTTTATTAAAACAGTTTAATTTGATATAACAAACATTTGCAGAATCAATTATATAAAATTAGGGACTCTCCATTAAAACAATTCTTCTAGTACAGTAATGCTAAAATAGTATCAGATATATTAAATATCTAGTTCATATATTGCTAATATGTGTAACCTCAAATTTGTTACAATAAAATCGCAACAAATTATACATGTAAATAACAACAATAGTAGAAAACATGTGCTAAAAACAAACTAGTCCACCTTAGCATTGAGAGTTCATATAAAATTTTGTATGGAATCCAGATCCAAAGTCTCTATTGAGTCAATACTGACATATATATTTTTCAAGTTATAGACTGTAGTTTTCCATAATATGTAGCTTATCACTACTTAACCTGTGAATAGTTGTAAGTCAATATAACAAAGTAACAAAGTCTGGCCAAGGGACACTGACCAAATCAACACTTTTTCCTTAGTGCAGGATAATGTGAATTATAGCTTACCAGAATCTTCAGACACTTACTTTGCCCTGCACATATTATGTGCGCTTCTGATAGAAGTAGAGAATATGCTTACCAGGAACTTCCGACACGGTATTGTGCCTCTTATTAAGCTTACTATGCTTTTCTCCAGTGGTTGATTACAGCGGTTGTTATTTTCAGCGTCTTCTGTTACCCAAGCGTGGCTGTGATGATGTCACTCTCACCTTGCTTTCTATTGGTTACGGTTTTCTTCCTCTGTTATCCGCTATGATGTGCTCAGGACTGATAATCTCAATGTGACAAACGGCCGTTTGTACTCCCTGAACTTGGCAGTTCTCAAGATCCTGCAGGGAGAGTCCTTTAGAGATGTTATTATCCCGAAATGAAATCCTCAGCTTTGTAGTAATCTGCTACTAACGTCAACGCATTTCGCCCTGGTGTGGGCTTTGTCATGACGTATCTGTTGTGTGTGGTTGTGGACTTTTAAATATCCCTCCTCTTCTGTTTATTGGTTGAGTAAGCTTCACATCATTGTCATCTTATTTAAGGTGGTAATACTTTTTCTTTTAAGATGGTAATGGTTGATTCTGAATATCTCTATGCGTTTTCTTTGTTTATGATTCTGTTAAGGTGGATCAGTTAAAAATTAGATAATGAAATAAACTTTTAGTTACATCTTAAAAGGAATTAATTTCTCTATACACATTCTTTGTGTATCGTTTAGTTAGGGTGAACTAATTATAGATAAATTGTTCTTAACGGGTAAGTTCCAAAATACATCATTGAAAATCTGAATTGCCATACATTGGTTCTTTTTATAGTATATTTGGCCTTATTAGTGCAGTTTTTATCCTCATTGATGGATTTTAGAGGATGAATTATAGGTTATATTTGAATATCTTCATATCGGGACACATACGCCTAGATTACGAGTTCTGTGTTAGCCTTAAAAAGCAGCGTTAGGATCCTAACGCTGCTTTTTAACGCCCGCTGGTATTACGAGTCAGGCAGGAAAGGGTCTACCGCTCACTTTTCTTCCGCGAATTTTGGCTACCTCAAATCCCCTTACGTCAATTGCGTATATCCTATCTCTTTTTAATGGGATTTGGCTAACGCTGGTATTACAAGTCTTGGAAGAAGTGAGCGGTAGACCCTCTCCTGTCAAGACTCCTACCGCATAAAAAAGTCAGTAGTTAAGAGTTTTATGAGCTAACGCCGGAACATAAAGCTCTTAACTACAGTGCTACAAAGTGCACTAACACCCATAAACTACCTATGAACGCCTAAACCGAGGCCCCCCCCCCACATCACAAACACTATAATAAAATTATTTAACCCCTAATCTGCCAACCGGACTTCGCCGCCACCTACATTATACCTATGAACTCCTAATCTGATGCCCCTAACATCGCCGACACCTAAATTATATTTATTAACCCCTAATCTGCCCCCCCCCCCCAACGTCGCCGCCACCCACCTACACCTATTAACCCCTAATCTGCCGACCGGACATCGCCGCCACTATAATAAATGTATTAACCCCTAAACCGCCGCACTCCCGCCTCGCAAACACTATAATAAATTATATTAACCCCTAATCTGCTCCCCCAATGTCGCTGCCACCTACCTACAATTATTAACCCCTAATCTCCGGCCCCCAACGTCGCCGCTACTATAATAAAGTTATTAACCCCTAAATCTAAGTCTAACCCTAACACCCCCCTAACTTAAATATAATTTAAATAAAACGAAATAAAATTACTATAATTAAATAAATTAATCCTATTTAAAACGAAATACTTACCTATAAAATAAACCCTAATATAGCTACAATATAACTAATAGTTACATTGTAGCTATTTTAGGATTTTTTATTTATTTTACAGGCAACTTTGTATTAATTTTAACTAGGTACAATAGCTATTAAATAGTTAATAACTATTTAATAGCTACCTAGTTAAAATAATTACGAAATTACCTGTATAATAAATCCTAACCTAAGTTACAAATACACCTAACACTACACTATCATTAAATACATTAAATAAATTAACTACAATTATCTAAACTCAAATACAATTAAATAAACTAAACTATAGTACAAAAAAAACAAAACACTAAATTAAAAAAATAAATAAAAAATATTACAAGAATTTTAATCTAATTACACCTAATCTAAGCCCCCTTATAAAATAAAAAAGCCCCCCAAAATAAAATAATAAAATTCCCTACCCTATACTAAATTACAAAAGTAATCAGCTCTTTTACCAGCCCTTAAAAGGGCATTGCCCCAAAGTAATCAGCTCTTTTACCTGTAAAAAAAAAATACAAGATCCCACCCACCATTAAAACCCACCACCCACACACCCCTACTCTAAAACCCACCCGATCCCCCCTTAAAAAAAACACTACCCCCCTTAAGATCACCCTACCTTGAGCCGTGTTCACCCAGCCGGGCACCGATGGGCCAGAAGAGGACCTCCGGACCGGCAGACATCTTCATCCAGGCGGCATCTTCTATCTTCATCCTTCCGGAGCGGAAGAATGCAAGGTCAATTCTTTTGGCTCATCCAGTCAGCCAATCGGATTGAACTTCAATCCGATTGGCTGATTAAATCAATCAGATTTTTCCTACCTTTATTCCGATTGGCTGATAGAATCCTATCAGCCAATCGGAATTCGAGGGACGCCATCAAAGTGTCCCTAGGTCACAATTACTAAGACTAGACAGAATTGTATCAGACCCACTTATCAGACGTGATAGGTCTGAGAGCATGAAGAGCAAATTTATCAGCAGAAGCTATGATGCTCAAGAGTTAATGACTATAGAGGAATCTCTGAAAAATTGCCCAGTCAGAATAAACGATAATAAAAGAAAAAATATAGCAAAGGGAGGAAGATTGAATTTTGTTAGTTCATACAGTACTTTGAGCAAGAGAGTATACAATATTATAAAAAAATATTGGTATCTCTTACGAGACACCTGTCCAGAGATTGAGGAATTCAGGGAAGTCCCCAGGGCCCCATACAGAAAGGGCCACACGATTGGCAGAAAGTTGGTACATGCCATGCCTGAGAAATGTAGGAGTGATATTCCTAAACAATTTTTTGGAACCCCAAGGAAGGAACATTTCCCTGTTTAGGGTGTTCACAGTGCAACAATGTAATCAAGGGGGGAGTTATATCCCACCCATATACAGGGAGGAAATATCATATCAAAGGATGTGATTCGGCTTATGTGGTCTATGCGCTTAAGTGTCCCTGTGGGCTACTATATGTCGGTGAGACCACCCAAAAAATAAGGGACCGCATATGCCAACATAAGTCGACCATACATAATATCAAAATGTGGCACTTGCTGGTTCCGGCCCACTTTGCAGAGATGGGACACCAGGCTAATCAGCTTAGGTATCTAGTAATAGACAGTGCCCCCAAGAGACTTAGGGGGGAGATAGGCAGAAGGACTTACTAAACCGAGAAGCAAAATGGATTTGGCTCCTCAATACTTTACACCCTAAAGGGTTAAACAGGGAGTTTGACCTTTTACCATTGATATAATAATTATGTAACAAACAAATTAATCACTATTATCAGTATAAATTATAATGGATTTAATGTATGCTTAGATATTTATGCTTGATGCAATAATGTTTATATGGTTGGTGACTTGCTGCAATTGTTTTTAATAGGTGGTCCAATTCTTTCTAGGGGTGCAAAGGGTTAAAATGATGTGTTGACTTTTTTTCTTTTTTCACAGGATATGTGATGATGTGAAGTACCTGTTAGACACACCCCTGCTCTGTAATTGGTCACCTGTTTCATGTTGGACCCTTTATAAAGGGTGTGTATGTCAGTTGTTAATTAGCTTGAGAAAGGGGCAGGAGCCCCAAAACGTTGCTCTAATAAAAGGTTCAGCCTTTTGAATTCGTGTGCTACCTTTATTTTCCACATGCCATCTTGGATGACGTCATTTAAAGGAACCTTCATTCTGCGTTAGGACATCGGAAGAAGAGGATGGCTCCGTTTCGGCTGGATAGAAGATGGCTCAGCTCCGCTCCGGAAGGATGAAGATAGAAGATGCCGTCTGGATGAAGATGTCTGCTGGTCCGGATGTCCTCTTCTGCCCGGATAGGATGAAGACTTCTGCCAGTCCGGATGTCCTCTTCTGGCCCATCGGTGCCCGGCTGGGTGAACACGGCTCAAGGTAGGGTGATCTTCAGGGGGGTAGTGTTAGTTTTTTTTAAGGGGGGATCGGGTGGGTTTTAGAGTAGGGGTGTGTGGGTGGTGGGTTTTAATGTTGGGGGGGTGGATTTTCTTTTACAGGTAAAAGAGCTGATTACTTTGGGGCAATGCTTCGCAAAAAGCCCTTTTAAGGGCTGGTAAAAGAGCCGATTACTTTTGTAATTTAGTATAGGGTAGGGAATTTTATTATTTTGTGGGGCTTTTTTTATTTTATTTGGGGGTTTAGATTAGGTGTAATTAGATTAAAATTATTGTAATATTTTTTATTTTTTGTAATTTAGTTTTTGTTTTTTGTACTATAGTTTAGTTTATTTAATTGTATTTGAGTTTAGATAATTGTAGTTAATTTATTTAATTTATTTAATGATAGTGTAGGGGTTAATACAATTTATTATAGTGTTTGCGAGGCGGGAGTGCGGCGGTTTAGGGGTTAATACATTTATTATAGTGGCGGCGATGTCCGGTCGGCAGATTAGGGGTTAATTATTGTAGGTAGGTGGCAGCGACGTTGGGGGGGCAGATTAGGGGTTAATAAATATAATATAGGTGTCGGCGATGTTAGGGGCAGTAGATTAGGGGTTTATAGAGATAATGTAGGTGGCGGTGGTGTCCGGAGCGGCAGATTAGGGGTTAATAGTAGAATGCAGGTGGCGACGATGTTGGGGGCGGCAGATTAGGGGTTAATAAGTGTAAGGTTAGGGGTGTTTAGACTCGGGTTCATGTTAGGGTCTTAGGTGTAGACTAGGCGGCATCTTCTATCTTCATCCTTCCCCATAGGAAACACTGGGGCTGCGTTAGGAGCTGAACGCTGCTTTTTTGCAGGTGTTAGTTTTTTTTTCCAGCCAGCTCAGCCCCATTGTATCCTATGGGGAGATCGTGCACGAGCACGTTTTTCCAGCCTACCGCTACCGCAAGCAACGCTGGTATTGAGGTGAGAAGTGGAGCTAAATTTTGCTCAACACTCACTTTTCTGAGGCTAACGCAGCCATTCAGAAAACTGGTAATACCAGCGTTGTTTAAAGTAAGCGCTGGAAAAAAAAAGGAACGTTAGCCCAGCAAGTTTTACCGACAAAACTTGTAATCTAGCCGATAGTTCTTATAGTTTATGACATATAATGAAATTAAAATTAAATATCTCTCAAAGAAGACTCATTCTCTAGAGCAAACATAGATATTACCCTTAGTGATGTCTTGTCTATATGTCTTTAAAAAATGTTTAAGATCTTACATATATATACAGAATGTCAAGTTATAAGGAAAGGTGAGATAACCAGACGGGAAGAGGATTTGCATATTGCAGATGAGTTCTGCTTCTTTCTTCAGAAGTTTCCTCCTCCCCAATACGGCTTGACTTTCTTTATACCCCAGAATGTGAAATCTTTTAAGTTATTATTATGTTTTTCCCTGAAATGGGTGTATAGATGTGTTTCTACATTTCCTCTATCTATACAGGAAAGGTGTTCCCGTATAAGTTCTCTTAGGGTCCTGGTGGTCTCGCCTATGTATTGCCTCTGACAGGAGCATTGGATAATGTAAACTATTCCTTTATCTTGACATTTAATCATTTCTTTTATCTGATGTGTGTACCCATTTTGGGTTGATTGCACCTTTTTACATTTACTGCTATATCTACAAGATCTACATCCAAAGCATGGGAAGAAACCTTCTAATTTTTTTGGCTGTTAAATCTCCCATACTTGTTGATTTTTTATCAGTTGTTTTAAACTCACTGGGAGCTAGTATGCTTTTAAATTATTTAGCTTTTTTATAGACTATTTTTGGATGATTTAACATCTGGTTCCCTATTATGGGATCTGTTAGCAAAAGATGCCAGTGTTTTTTCATTATTTTTTGAATCAGATAGTGATCACAACTATAATCAGTCACTAGAGCTACATTTTATCCTCAACTTTTTTTTTCTCCTGTTAAGTGTGATCAGTCCACGGGTCATCATTACTTCTGGGATATTACTCCTCCCCAACAGGAAGTGCAAGAGGATTCACCCAGCAGAGCTGCCATATAGCTCCTCCCCTCTACGTCACTCCCAGTCATTCTCTTGCACCCAACGACTAGATAGGATGTGTGAGAGGACTATGGTGATTATACTTAGTTTTATACCTTCAATCAAAAGTTTGTTATTTTATAATAGCACCGGAGTGTGTTATTCCTTCTCTGGTAGAAATTGAAGAAGAATCTACCAGAGTTTTTACTATGATTTTAGCCGGAGTAGTTAAGATCATATTGCTGTTTCTCGGCCATCTGAGGAGAGGTAAACTTCAGATCAGGGGACAGCGGGCAGATTAATCTGCAAAGAGGTATGTAGCAGCTTTTATTTTCTGACAATGGAATTGATGAGAAAATCCTGCCATACCGATATAATGTCATGTATGTATATTTTACACTTCAGTATTCTGGGGAATGGTACTTCACTGGAATTACACTGTGTACATAAGACTTTAGCCTATTTTGCAGGGACTAGCAACAGGCTTTTTAATAACTCTTAATTTATGTTAAACGTTTTTGCTGGAATGTAAAATCGTTTTCATTTTCTGAGGTACTGGGTGAATAAAATGTTTGGGCACTATTTTTCCACTTGGCAGTTGCTTGATCTAATTTCTGACAGTTTACTGATCTCTCTCACTGTTGCGTGTGAGGGGGAGGGGCCTTTTTTTGGCGCTTTTGCTACGCATCAAAAAATTCAGTCAGAAGCTCATTGTATTTCCTGCATGATCCGGTTCATCTCTACAGAACTCAGGGGTCTTCAAAACTTGTTTTGAGGGAGGTAATCATTCACAGAAGAGCTGTGAGATTGTAGTTGACTGTGATAAAAAATGTTTATTCTGTAACTTTTTTTCTGCTATCAGGGTTAGTTATCCTTTGCTAATGGGAACAAACCTTTGCTAAAATTGTGTTTTTTACAAAGATTGATGCTATAACCTTTTCATTTTATTAATTTTCAACTGTCATAAATCTTTCTGTGCTTCTTATAGGCACAGTACGTTTTCATAGTATTTTACTTGAATAGTATTCCAAGTTGCAAGTTTATTTGCTAGTGTGTTAAACATGTCTGATTCAGAGGAAGATAGCTGTGCTATTTGTGCTAATGCCAAAGTGGAGCCCAATAGACATTTATGTACTAACTGTATTGATCTGTACAAATTGAACACATTTCACCAAACAGCGAGGGGAGAGTTATGCCGACTAACTCGCCTCACGTGTCAGTACCTGCATCTCCCGCTCGGGAGGTGCGCGATATTGTGGCGCCCAGTACATCTGGGCGGCCATTACAAATAACATTACAAGATATGGCTACTGTTATGACTGAAGTTTTGGCTAAATTACCAGAACTAAGAGGCAAGCGTGATCACTCTGGGGTGAGAACAGAGTGCGCTGATAATGCTAGGGCCATGTCAGATACTGCGTCACAACTTGCAGAACATGAGGACGGAGAGCTTCATTCTGCGGCTGACGGTTCTGATCCAAACAGATTGGATTCAGATATTTCAAATTTTAAATTTAAGCTGGAAAACCTCCGTGTATTACTAGGGGAGGTGTTAGCGGCTCTGAATGATTGTAACACAGTTGCAATACCAGAGAAAATGTGTAGGTTGGATAAATGTTTTGCGGTACCAACGAGTACTGACGTTTTTCCTATACCTAAGAGACTAACTGAAATTATTACTAAGGAGTGGGATAGACCCGGTGTGCCGTTCTCACCCCCTCCGATATTTAGAAAGATGTTTCCAATAGACACCACCACACGGGACTTATGGCAAACGGTCCCTAAGGTGGAGGGAACAGTTTCTACTTTAGCTAAGCGTACCACTATCCCGGTGGAGGATAGCTGTGCCTTTTCAGATCCAATGGATAAAAAGTTAGAGGGTTACCTTAAGAAAATGTTTGTTCAACAAGGTTTTATATTGCAACCCCTTGCATGCATTGCGCCGGTCACGGCTGCGGCGGCATTCTGGTTTGAGTCTCTGGAAGAGACCATTAGTTCAGCTACTCTGGATGAGATTACGGACAAGCTTAGAGTCCTTAAGCTAGCTAATTCATTCATTTCGGAGGCCGTAGTACATTTAACTAAACTTACGGCTAAGAATTCCGGATTCGCCATTCAGGCGCGCAGAGCACTGTGGCTTAAATCCTGGTCAGCTGATGTTACTTCTAAGTCTAAATTACTTAATATACCTTTCAAAGGGCAGACCTTATTTGGGCCCGGTTTGAAAGAAATTATCGCTGACATTACAGGAGGTAAAGGCCATGCCCTGCCTCAAGACAGAGCCAAACCTAAGGCTAGACAGTCTAATTTTCGTTCCTTTCGGAATTTCAAAGCAGGAGCAGCATCAACTTCCTCTGCTCCAAAACAGGAAGGATCTGTTGCTCGCTACAGACAAGGCTGGAGACCTAACCAGTCTTGGAACAAGGGCAAGCAGGCCAGGAAACCTGCTGCTGCCCCTAAAACAGCATGAATTGAGGGCCCCCGATCCGGGATCGGATCTAGTGGGGGGCAGACTTTCTCTCTTCGCCCAGGCTTGGGCAAGAGATGTCCAGGATCCCTGGGTGCTAGAGATAATATCTCAGGGATACCTTCTGGACTTCAAATACTCTCCTCCAAGAGAGAGATTTCATCTGTCAAGGTTGTCAACAAACCAAACAAAGAAAGAGGCGTTTCTACGCTGCGTACAAGAGCTTTTGTTAATGGGAGTAATACATCCAGTTCCACGATCGGAACAGGGACAGGGGTTTTACTCAAATCTGTTTGTGGTTCCCAAAAAAGAGGGAACTTTCAGACCAATCCTGGATTTAAAGATCCTAAACAAATTATTAAGAGTTCCATCGTTCAAAATGGAGACTATTCAGACAATTTTACCCATGATCCAAAAGGGTCAGTACATGACCACAGTGGATTTAAAGGATGCTTACCTTCACATACCGATTCACAAAGATCATTACCGGTACCTAAGGTTTGCCTTCCTAGACAGGCATTACCAGTTTGTAGCTCTTCCATTCGGACTGGCTACAGCTCCAAGAATCTTCACAAAGGTTCTGGGTGCTCTTCTGGCGGTACTAAGACCGCGAGGAATCTTGGTAGCTCCGTACCTAGACGACATTCTGATACAAGCTTCAAGCTTTCAAACTGCCAAGTCTCATACATAGTTAGTACTGGCATTTCTAAGGTCGCATGGATGGAAGGTGAACGAAAAGAAAAGTTCTCTCTTTCCACTCACAAGAGTTCCCTTCCTGGGGACTCTTATAGATTCTGTAGAAATGAAGATTTACCTGACAGAAGACAGGTTAACAAGACTTCAAAGTGCTTGCCGTGCCCTTCACTCCATTCAACACCCGTCCGTGGCTCAATGCATGGAGGTAATCGGCTTAATGGTAGCGGCAATGGACATAGTACCCTTTGCACGCTTACACCTCAGACCACTGCAATTGTGCATGCTAAGTCAGTGGAATGGGGATTACTCAGACTTGTCCCCTTCTCTGAATCTGGATCAAGAGACCAGAAATTCTCTTCTATGGTGGCTTTCTCGGCCACATCTGTCCAGGGGAATGCCATTCAGCAGGCCAGACTGGACAATTGTAACAACAGACGCCAGCCTTCTAGGTTGGGGTGCCGTCTGGAATTCTCTGAAGGCTCAGGGACAATGGAGTCAGGAGGAGAGTCTCCTACCAATAAACATTCTGGAATTGAGAGCAGTTCTCAATGCCCTCCTGGCTTGGCCCCAGTTGACAACTCGGGGGTTCATCAGGTTCCAGTCGGACAACATCACGACTGTAGCTTACATCAACCATCAAGGAGGGACAAGAAGCTCCCTAGCAATGATGGAAGTATCAAAGATAATTCGCTGGGCAGAGTCTCACTCTTGCCACCTGTCAGCAATCCACATCCCGGGAGTGGAGAACTGGGAGGCGGATTTCTTAAGTCGTCAGACTTTTCATCCGGGGGAGTGGGAACTTCATCCGGAGGTCTTTGCTCAAATACTTCGTCATTGGGGCAAACCAGAGATAGATCTCATGGCGTCTCGACAGAACGCCAAGCTTCCTCGTTACGGGTCCAGATCCAGGGATCCAGGAGCAGTCCTGATAGATGCCTTGACAGCACCTTGGACCTTCAGGATGGCTTATGTGTTTCCACCCTTCCCGATGCTTCCTCGATTGATTGCCAGAATCAAGCAGGAGAGAGCATCAGTTATTCTAATAGCACCTGCATGGCCACGCAGGACTTGGTATGCAGACCTGGTGGACATGTCATCCTGTCCACCTTGGTCTCTACCTCTGAAACAGGACCTTCTGATACAGGGTCCTTTCAAACATCAAAATCTAACTTCTCTGAAGCTGACTGCTTGGAAATTGAACGCTTGATTTTATCAAAACGTGGGTTTTCTGAGTCAGTTATTGATACCTTAATACAGGCTAGGAAGCCTGTTACCAGAAAGATTTACCATAAGATATGGCGTAAATACCTATATTGGTGCGAATCCAAAGGTTACTCTTGGAGTAAGGTTAGGATTCCTAGGATATTGTCTTTTCTACAAGAAGGTTTAGAAAAGGGTTTATCTGCTAGTTCATTAAAGGGACAGATCTCAGCTCTGTCCATTCTGTTGCACAAACGTCTGTCAGAAGTTCCAGACGTTCAGGCTTTTTGTCAGGCTTTGGCCAGGATTAAGCCTGTGTTTAAAACTGTTGCTCCACCATGGAGTTTAAACCTTGTTCTTAACGTTTTACAGGGCGTTCCGTTTGAACCCCTTCATTCCATTGATATAAAGTTGTTATCTTGGAAAGTTCTATTTTTAATGGCTATTTCCTCGGCTCGAAGAGTCTCTGAGTTATCAGCCTTACATTGTGATTCTCCTTATTTGATTTTTCATTCGGATAAGGTATTTCTGCGTACTAAACCTGGGTTCTTACCTAAGGTAGTCACTAACAGGAATATCAATCAAGAGATTGTTGTTCCTTCTTTGTGTCCAAATCCTTCTTCGAAGAAGGAACGTCTTCTGCACAATCTGGATGTAGTTCGTGCCCTAAAATTTTACTTACAGGCAACTAAAGAATTTCGACAAACGTCTTCCCTGTTTGTCGTTTACTCTGGTCAGAGGAGAGGTCAAAAGGCTTCTGCTACCTCTCTTTCTTTATGGCTTCGTAGCATAATTCGTTTAGCTTATGAGACTGCTGGACAGCAGCCTCCTGAAAGAATTACAGCTCATTCCACTAGAGCTGTGGCTTCCACTTGGGCCTTTAAGAATGAGGCCTCTGTTGAACAGATTTGCAAGGCTGCAACTTGGTCTTCGCTTCATACTTTTTCCAAATTTTACAAATTTGACACTTTTGCTTCCTCGGAGGCTATTTTTGGGAGAAAGGTCCTTCAGGCAGTGGTTCCTTCTGTATAAAGAGCCTGCCTATCCCTCCCGTCATCCGTGTACTTTTGCTTTGGTATTGGTATCCCAGAAGTAATGATGACCCGTGGACTGATCACACTTAACAGGAGAAAACATAATTTATGCTTACCTGATAAATTCCTTTCTCCTGTAGTGTGATCAGTCCACGGCCCGCCCTGTTTTTTAAGGCAGGTAAATATTTTTTAAATTATACTCCAGTCACCACTACACCCTTTGGCTTCTCCTTTCTTGTTGGTCCTTGGTCGAATGACTGGGAGTGACGTAGAGGGGAGGAGCTATATGGCAGCTCTGCTGGGTGAATCCTCTTGCACTTCCTGTTGGGGAGGAGTAATATCCCAGAAGTAATGATGACCCGTGGACTGATCACACTACAGGAGAAAGGAATTTATCAGGTAAGCATAAATTATGTTTTTATCATGGGTTGCTGGTTTATATACAAGGAGGTTCTTTCTTTCTTTTTCATCCACTTGTGCTCTTGCCTTTTTTATTATTTGTGGGTCATATCCTCTTTCTGTAAATTTACTACTTGATTTATATAGTCAGACATTCTGGAGCAATTGCGTTTTATCCTAAGGCATTGGCCTTTTGGAATATTGTCTTTCCAAATGGCAGCTTTTGTAGTGTATTAAGTTGTTTGCATCTACTTTTTTAAAGTGTGTTTTTGTTATTAATGCGTTTCGCCCCTGGTGTGGGGTTTGTCAAGACTTATCCTTTGTGTGTGGTTGTGGACTTTTAAATATCCCTCCTCTTCTGTTTATTGGACTCTCCCTGCAGGATTTTGAGAACTGCCAAGTACAGGGAGTACAAACGGCCGTTTGTCACATTGAGATCATCAGCCCTGAGCACATCATAGCGGATAACAGAGGAAGAAAACCGTAACCAATAGAAAGCAAGGTGAGAGTGACATCATCACAGCCACGCTTGGATAACGGAAGGCACTGAAAACAACAACCGCTGTAATCAACCACCGGAGAAAAGCATAGTAAGCTTGTAAAGAGGCACAATACCATGTCAGAAGTTCCCAGTAAGCGTATTCTCTACTTCTATCAGAAGCGCACATAATATGTGCAGGGCACAGTAAGTGTCTGAAGATTCTGGTAAGCTATAATTCACATTGTCCTGCACTAAGGAACAAGTGTCGATTTGATCAGTGTCCCTTGGCCAGACTTTGTTACTTTTATATTGACTTACAACTATTCACAAGTTAAGTAGTGATAAGCTACATATTATGGAAAACTACAGTCTATAACTTGAAAAAATATATATGCCAGTATTGACTCAATAGAGACTTTGGATCTGGATTCCATACAAAATTATATATGAACTCTCAATGCTAAGGTGGACTAGTTTGTTTTTAGCACATGTTTTCTACTATTGTTGTCATTTACATGTATAATTTGTTGCAATTTTATTGTAACGAATTTGAAGTTACACATATTAGCAATATATGAACTAGATATTTAATATATCTGATACTATTTTACCATTACTGTATTAGAATAATTATTTTAAGGGAGACATCCCTAATTTTATATGATTGATTCTGCAAATGTTTTAGATCCACACTTATATCAAGGAGGACCAGGTCAGACCAGCGGTGCTCTGCCTCTCTGTCTACTCGAGGAGTTACTTTGTGGAGTGCTGAGTGAGGACGTCACGCTGGTCAGGACCACTCACAGTCTGGCCTCAATCTGGCCACTGGGTAACTCTAGATGATGGCTGTGATCTGGAAGCGGACCTAGTCCTATATACACTTTGTTTGATTTTAGGGCAGATGTTTTTTTCCTGCACGTACTAGAATTATATCACAGGGGAGGTGCTTTTTAAAGTTATTTACAACATTGCATATTACCAGAAAGCAGGCCAGGTAGGCTTGAAATATTCACAAGATGTATAACACTGTCCTAAATAAATGTTTCTAGCAAGTTGCTCAAACACATTAACAATACTGTCTGATCACACTTGTGCATGTAGCACTAACATAGCATAGGATGTGTAGTATTATGAGATATTATTGACTGGGGTGTAATCAGCTTCATTAGATTTATTTATAAAATAGCATTACTAAGGTAATTTGTTTTATTGGGTGAAAAATTACATCATTGTCCCGATTTAGAGGAATGGATAAAGAATTTTATGTAAGAGAGCCTTTAAAGGTTAGTCATACATGAAATCCCAGACAAGATAATCATTTTACACAACTTTTGAATGTGTGTGTATAAATGTATGTGTAAATATGTGCATGTGTGTGGGTGAATATAAGTGTTTGTGTATAACTGTGCATGTGTGTGTGTAAATGTGTATATGTGTGTATAAATGTAAATAAGTGTGTGTGTGTATATAACTGTGTGTGTAAATGTGTGTATAACTGTGCATGTGTGTGTGGAAATGTGTGTACGTGTGTTTGTGTATAACTGTGCATATGTGTCTGTGTGTGCCTAACTGTGTAAGTGTGTGCATAAATGTGTATGTGTTTTTTAACTATGCATGACACTTTCTTCTTTTTTGCAGGTCCCTGTATGCCCTAACCTTATCAGAGACACAGCAAGGTACAACTGATGCCCTTCACAGCCCTCTGACAGCTCTGGGGAACCATTTTAAGCACTTTATTGAAAATGGTTGCCTGGCCCTTTAAGAAAACCGCAAACTGCTTTGTAGAGGATACACGGGTGTGTGTGTGTGTGGGGGGGGGTTATTGGTGCAAGTGTGTATATTAGACATATGCAATTCGTTCCGGATCGATTCGGAAAATTCGGCAGATTCGGATCGATCCGAATTTCCAAATTAAAATACTGCCGAATTTACCGAATAAATCAGAATTAGTTCGGATTTATTCGTAAATTCGGATGGCCATGAATTACACTAGTATTGTACAGTATATTAGGTTATATCACTATGCTATGGGTTACACCTAATATACAGTACATAATACTAGTCTAATACACAGCACACATACCGAAATTCAGAATTTCCGAACCGAATCAAACCGAATCCAGACAAATTTTTTCGAATCCGAAACAAATGCAAAACAAATTCATTCAAAGTTTTTCGAATTGGAATCGATCCGAAACGAAATTCGAAAAACTCTGAATCGATCCGAACCAAACCGAAACAAATGTTTCGATCATGCACATATCTAGTGTATATACTGTTTGGTGCACACTTTTGTCTTTTAATACATTTTAAGCATCTCTTAGGCACTGGCATTACACCAGGTGGTAGCCCCGCACCCTCAGCTTCCCAGGCTTACCTCTTCATTCTGGAGCAGCTACAGAGCAAAAAAACAGAATTTATGCTTACCTGATAAATTACTTTCTCCAACGGTGTGTCCGGTCCACGGCGTCATCCTTACTTGTGGGATATTCTCCTCCCCAACAGGAAATGGCAAAGAGTCCCAGCAAAGCTGGTCACATGATCCCTCCTAGGCTCCGCCCACCCCAGTCATTCGACCGACGGACAGGAGGAAATATATATAGGAGAAACCATATGATACCGTGGTGACTGTAGTTAGAGAAAATAATTCATCAGACCTGATTAAAAAATCAGGGCGGGCCGTGGACCGGACACACCGTTGGAGAAAGTAATTTATCAGGTAAGCATAAATTCTGTTTTCTCCAACATTGGTGTGTCCAGTCCACAGCGTCATCCTTACTTGTGGGAACCAATACCAAAGCTTTAGGACACGGATGAAGGGAGGGAACAAATCAGGTCACCTAAACGGAAGGAACCACAGCTTGCAAAACCTTTCTCCCAAAAATAGCCTCCGAAGAAGCAAAAGTATCAAATTTGTAAAATTTGGCAAAAGTGTGCAGTGAAGACCAAGTCGCTGCCTTACATATCTGGTCAACAGAAGCCTCGTTCTTGAAGGCCCATGTGGAAGCCACAGCCCTAGTGGAGTGAGCTGTGATTCTTTCAGGAGGCTGCCGTCCGGCAGTCTCATAAGCCAATCGGATGATGCTTTTAAGCCAAAAGGAAAGAGAGGTAGAAGTCGCTTTTTGACCTCTCCTTTTACCAGAATAAACAACAAACAAGGAAGATGTTTGTCTGAAATCTTTAGTAGCCTCTAAATAGAACTTTAGAGCACGGACAACGTCCAAATTGTGTAACAAACGTTCCTTCTTTGAAACTGGATTCGGACACAAAGAAGGTACAACTATCTCCTGGTTAATATTTTTGTTAGAAACAACTTTAGGAAGAAAACCAGGCTTAGTACGCAAAACCACCTTATCTGCATGGAACACCAGATAAGGAGGAGAACACTGCAGAGCAGATAACTCTGAAACTCTTCTAGCAGAAGAAATTGCAACCAAAAACAAAACTTTCCAAGATAGTAACTTAATATCTATGGAATGTAAGGGTTCAAACGGAACCCCTTGAAGAACTGAAAGAACTAGATTTAGACTCCAGGGAGGAGTCAAAGGTCTGTAAACAGGCTTGATCCTAACCAGAGCCTGAACAAATGCTTGAACATCTGGCACAGCTGCCAGTCTTTTGTGTAGTAAGATAAAGCAGAGATCTGTCCCTTTAGAGAACTTGCAGATAATCCTTTCTCCAAACCTTCTTGTAGAAAGGAGAGAATCTTAGGAATTTTTATCTTATTCCATGGGAATCCTTTGGATTCACACCAACAGATATATCTTTTCCATATTTTATGGTAAATCTTTCTAGTTACCGGTTTTCTGGCCTGAACCAGAGTATCTATCACAGAATCTGAAAACCCACGCTTTGATAGAATCAAGCGTTCAATCTCCAAGCCGTCATTTGGAGGGAGACCAGATTTGGATGTTCGAATGGACCTTGAACAAGAAGGTCCTGTCTCAAAGGTAGCTTCCATGGTGGAGCCGATGACATATTCACCAGGTCTCCATACCAAGTCCTGCGTGGCCACGCAGGAGCTATCAAGATCACCGAGGCCCTCTCCTGATTGATCCTGGCTACCAGCCTGGGAATGAGAGGAAACGGTGGAAATACATAAGCTAGGTTGAAAGTCCAAGGTGCTACTAGTGCATCTACTAGAGTCGCCTTGGGATCCCTGGATCTGGACCCGTAGCAAGGAACCTTGAAGTTCTGACGAGACGCCATCAGATCCATGTCTGGAATGCCCCATAATTGAGTTATTTGGGCAAAGATTTCCGGATGGAGTTCCCACTCCCCCGGATGAAATGTCTGACGACTCAGAAAATCCGCTTCCCAATTTTCCACTCCTGGGATGTGGATCGCAGACAAGTGGCAGGAGTGATCCTCCGCCCATTGAATTATTTTGGTCACTTCTTTCATCGCCAGGGAACTCTTTGTTCCCCCTTGATGATTGATATAAGCAACAGTCGTCATGTTGTCTGATTGGAACCTTATGAATTTGGCCTTTGCTAGTTGAGGCCAAGCTCTGAGAGCATTGAATATCGCTCTCAGTTCCAGAATGTTTATCGGGAGAAGAGACTCTTCCCGAGACCATAGACCCTGAGCTTTCAGGGATTCCCAGACCGCACCCCAGCCCACTAGGCTGGCGTCAGTCGTGACAATGACCCACTCTGGCCTGCGGAAGCTCATTCCCTGGGACAAATGGTCCAGGGTCAGCCACCAACGGAGTGAATCTCTGGTCTTTTGATCTACTTGAATCATTGGAGACAAGTCTGTATAATCCCCATTCCACTGTTTGAGCATGCACAGTTGTAATGGTCTTAGATGAATTCGTGCAAAAGGAACTATGTCCATTGTTGCAACCATCAATCCTATTACTTCCATGCACTGCGCTATGGAAGGACGAGGAACAGAATGAAGCACTTGACAAGAGCTTAGAAGTTTTGATTTTCTGACCTCTGTCAGAAAAATCCTCATTTCTAAGGAATCTATTATTGTTCCCAAGAAGGGAACTATTGTTGACGGGGACAGAGAACTCTTTTCTTTGTTCACCTTCCATCCGTGAGATGTGAGAAAGGCTAGAACGATGTCCGTATGAGCCTTTGCTTTTGACAGGGACGACGCTTGTATTAGAATGTCGTCCAAGTAAGGTACTACTGCAATGCCCCTTGGTCTTAGAACCGCTAGAAGGGACCCTAGCACCTTTGTGAAAATCCTTGGAGCAGTGGCTAATCCGAATGGAAGAGCCACAAACTGGTAATGTTTGTCCAGAAAAGCGAACCTTAGGAACTGATGATGTTCTTTGTGGATAGGAATATGTAGGTACGCATCCTTTAGATCCACGGTAGTCATAAATTGACTTTCCTGGATGGTGGGTAGAATCGTTCGAATAGTTTCCATTTTGAACGATGGTACCCTGAGAAATTTGTTTAGGATCTTCAAATCCAAAATTGGTCTGAGCGTTCCCTCTTTTTTGGGAACTATGAACAGATTGGAATAAAATCCCATTCCTTGTTCCTTTATTGGAACTGGGTGTATCACTCCCATCTTTAACAGGTCTTCTACACAATGTAAGAATGCCTGTCTCTTTATTTGGTTTGAGTATAAGTGAGACTTGTGGAACCTTCCCCTTGGGGGTAGTTCCTTGAATTCCAGGAGATAACCTTGAGAAACTATTTCTAGCGCCCAAGGATCCTGAACATCTCTTGCCCAAGCCTGAGCAAAGAGAGAGAGTCTGCCCCCCACCAGATCCGGTCCCGGATCGGGGGCTACTCCTTCATGCTGTTTTGTTAGCAGTGGCAGGCGTCTTGGCCTGCTTACCCTTGTTCCAGCCTTGCATTGGTTTCCAGGCTGGTTTGGGTTGTGAGGCATTACCCTCTTGCTTAGAGGATGCAGAATTAGAGGCTGGTCCATTTCTGCGAAAGGGACGAAAATTAGGCTTATTTTTAGCCTTAAAAGACCTATCCTGTGGAAGAGCGTGGCCCTTTCCCTCAGTGATGTCTGAAATAATCTCTTTCAAATCAGGTCCAAATAAAGTTTTACCTTTGAAAGGAATGTTAAGCAATTTTGTCTTGGATGACACATCCGCTGACCAAGACTTTAGCCAAAGCGCTCTGCGCACCACGATAGCAAACCCTGAATTTTTCGCCGCTAATTTTGCTAATTGCAAAGCGGCATCTAAAATAAAAGAGTTAGCCAATTTATGTGCGTGAACTCTGTCCATAACCTCCTCATATGGAGTTTCTCTACTGAGCGACTTTTCTAGTTCCTCGAACCAGAACCACGCTGCCGTAGTGACAGGAACAATGCATGAAATTGGTTGTAGAAGGTAGCCTTGCTGTACAAAAATCTTTTTAAGCAAACCTTCCAATTTTTTATCCATAGGATCTTTGAAAGCACAACTATCTTCGATAGGAATAGTAGTGCGTTTGTTTAGAGTAGAAACTGCCCCCTCGACCTTGGGGACTGTCTGCCATAAGTCCTTTCTGGGGTCGACCATAGGAAATAATTTCTTAAATATAAGGGGGGGGAACAAAAGGTATGCCGGGCTTTTCCCACTCTTTATTTACTATATCCGCCACCCGCTTGGGTATAGGAAAAGCGTCGGGGGGCACCGGAACCTCTAGGAACCTGTCCATCTTTTCATAATTTCTCTGGAATGACCAAATTGTCACAATCATCCAGAGTAGATAGCACCTCCTTAAGCAGTACGCGGAGATGTTCTAATTTAAATTTTAAATGTCACAACATCAGGTTCAGCTTGATGAGAAATTTTTCCTGAATCTGAAATTTCTCCCTCAGACAAAACCTCCCTCATGGCCCCTTCAGATTGGTGTGAGGGTATGACAGAACAATTATCATCAGCGTCCTCTTGCTCTTCAGTGTTTAAAACAGAGCAATCGCGCTTTCTCTGATAAGTAGGCATTTTGGATAAAAGATTTGCTATGGAGTTATCCATTACAGCCGTTAATTGTTGCATGGTAATAAGTATTGGCGCACTAGATGTACTAGGGGCCTCCTGCATGGGCAAAACTGGTGTAGACTCAGTAGGAGATGATGTAGTATCATGTTTACTCCCCTCATTTGAGGAATCATCTTGGGCAATATCATTATCTGTGGCAGTACTGTCCTTACTTTGTTTGGACGCTATGGCACAATTATCACATAAATTTAAATGGGGAGACACATTGGCACATTGGCTTTCATACATATAGAACATAGCTTATCTGAAGGTACAGACATGTTAAACAGGCTTAAACTTGTCAACAAAGCACAAAAAACATTTTAAAATAAAACCGTTACTGTCACTTTAAATTTCAAACAGAAAACACTTTATTACTGAATATGTGAAAAAGTATGAAGGAATTGTTCAAAAATTACCAAACACCAAATTTCAGAGCTTTAACCCTTAAAATAACGGAACCGGAGCCGCTTTTCAATTTAACCCCTATACAGTCCCAGATATAGTCTTTGCTAAGACCCAACCAAGCCCTGAGGGGAATACGATACCAAATGACGCCTTCTAAAAGCTTTTTCAGAGATTCTTAGATCCTCACACATGCATCTGCATGCCCTGCTCTCAAAAAACAACTGCGCATTAATGGCGCGAAAATGAAGCTCAGTCTATGACTAGAAAGGCCCCCTGACTGAAAAAGGTGTCCAATACAGTGCCTGCCGTTTTATAAGCGTTCCCCAAGATTATAAATGCCAATTGTTAGCCTAAATGTGAATAATATGCACAAATAAAGCAATCGATTTAGCCCATAAAAATGTCTACCAGTTTTTTAGCCCATAATAAGCCCTTTATTCTGTTTGTTTGACTAAGAAAATGGCTTACCGGTCCCCATGAGGGGAAATGACAGCCTTCCAGCATTACACAGTCTTGTTAGAAATATGGCTAGTCATACCTTAAGCAGAAAAGTCTGCTAACTGTTTCCCCCAACTGAAGTTACTTCATCTCAACAGTCCTATGTGGAAACAGCAATCGATTTTAGTTACTGTCTGCTAAAATCATCTTCCTCTTACAAACAGAAATCTTCATCCTTTTCTGTTTCAGAGTAAATAGTACATACCAGCACTATTTTAAAATAACAAACACTTGATAGAAGAATAAAAACTACATTTAAACACCAAAAAACTCTTAACCATCTCCGTGGAGATGTTGCCTGTGCAACGGCAAAGAGAATGACTGGGGTGGGCGGAGCCTAGGAGGGATCATGTGACCAGCTTTGCTGGGACTCTTTGCCATTTCCTGTTGGGGAGGAGAATATCCCACAAGTAAGGATGACGCCGTGGACCAGACACACCAATGTTGGAGAAAGCAGTTCAGTCATTAGCAGCAAATCCTTGGTCCTGTCACAGGAGGGGGTGAGTACCCATACAGGAGCTTCCAGGGGGTCACTTAGGCCAAGTCTTTAGCTTAGTGTACACTTACTAAGTTTTGAATAAATGTTTTAGAGGGAATATTGGGTTTAGTGTAGAGGGCTCTCTACCTGTTTTCTTTATTTGTCAAGGCTTTGACAAGGGTTTGTCTGCTAGCTCCCTAAAAAGGTCAAATGTCTGTTTATTTGTTATTTTCTTTCTAATGACACAGTGAGTTCACAGATCATCAATAATTACTGTTGGGAATATCACTCCTGGACAGCAGGAAAAGGCAAAGAGCAACACAGCAAAGCGGATATATATCACTTCCATACCCACAATCCCCCAGTCATTCTCTTTGCCTACAGTGCGAGGAGAAGGTGAAAACATTTCTGGTTTTGTGGTCCTAGCTCGCAGAGCCTTATGGTTCGTCAGAGTAATTTTCGTTCCTTTCATAAATTTAGAAGAATTCAAAACCTTCCCTCCCAGAGGCAGGTTTCTCCTCTCCAAATTATCTGTAGACCAAATAAAAAGAGAGGCATTCTTACATTGCGTCAAGGACCTTGCCGCTCTAGGAGTAATAGTTCCTGAAGTGTCTAAACAAGTTTCTCAGAGTGCCGTCCTTCAAGAGGGAGACTATACGCTCCATTCTTCCCTTGGTCCAAGAGGGTCAGTTCATGACAACCATAGACCTAAATGACACGTACCTTCATGTTCCCATTCACAAGGATCATTACAAGTTTCTGAGATTCTCCTTCTTGGACAATCACTTTCAGTTTGTGGCCCTTCCATTCTGCCTTGCCACAGCCCCCAGAATTTTTTCAAAGGTTCTGGGGGCTCTTTTGGCAGTGATTCAGTCTCTGGGCTTTGCTGTGGAGCATACCTGGATGACATTCTGGTTCAGATGCCGTCTTTTCAACAAGCAAACTCTCATACGGAGACCTTGTTGCCTTCACTTCGGTTGGAAGGTGAATCTGGGAAAAAGTTCTCTGATTCCAGCTACAAGGGTTGTGTTCTTGGGGACCATAATAGACTCCCAGTTAATGAAGATATTTCTGACGGAGGTCAGAAAGACAAAGGTTTTCAACTCTTATCTTGCCCTTCAGTCCTCTCCTCGGCCGTCAGTGGCTCAATGTATGGATGGTGGCTTCCATGGACATTATCCCATTTACTTGGTTCCATCTCAGACCTCTGCAGTTATGCATGCTCAGACAATGGAACGGGGACTATGCAGATCTGTCTCCGCGAATAGATCTGTATCAGACGACAGTAGACTCTCTTCCGTGGTGGATTTCTCAGGAACATCTCTCCCAGGGAACTTGCTTATGCAGACCCTGCTGGGTGATCGTGACCACAGATGCCAGCCTTCTAGGTTGGGGAGCAGTCTGGGGCTTGTTGAATGCTCAGGGCCTATGGACTCGGGAGGAGTCAGCTCTCCCAATAAACATCCTAGAGCTGAGAGCGATCTTCAATGCTCTGCTGGTCTGGCCTCAGTTAGCCTTAGCTCTGTTTATCAGGTTCCAGTCGGACAACATAACCTCGGTAACGTACATCAACCACCAGGGTGGAACTCGGAGTTCCTTGGCCATGGCAGAGGTGACCCGAATTATTCAGTGGGCAGAGACCCACAACTGCTTTCTATCTACGATCCACATCCCAGGAGTGGACAATTGGAAAGCGGATTTACTGAGCAGACAGACTTTCATCCCTGGGAATGGGAACTTCATCCGGAGGTGTTTTCCAGTTTGACTCTCAAGTGTGGGCAGGCCGAACTAGATCCCATGGCTTCTTGGCAGAATGCCAAGCTCCCGAGGTAAGACTTGTGGTCAAGGGATCCACAGGCAGTCCTGATAGATGCTCTGGCCGTTCCTTGGAACTTCAGTCTAGCATACCTGTTTCCTCCTTCGCTCTCCTTCCAAAGGTCATTGCTCGGATCAAGGTGTCAGTGATTCTCATAGCTCTGGCGTGGCCTCGCAGGATCTGGTATGCAGACCTAGTGGAAATGTCATCCTTTCCTCCTTGGAGACTTCCTCTGAGGAAGGACCTTCTACTTCAGGGTCCCTTCCTTAATCCAAATCTCATTTCTCTGAAGCTGACTACTTGGAGATTGAACGCTTAATTTTATCTAAGCATGGGTTTTCAGAGTCGGTCATTGAAACCTTGATCCAGGCTTGTAAGCCTGTGAGTCGTAGGATTTACCATAAGATTTGGTGTAAATATTTGTATTGGTGTTAATCCAAAGGATACTCTTGGAGTAGAGTCAGGGTTCCTAAGTTTTTGTCTTTTCTCCTGGACGGTCTGGAGAGGGGTTTGTCGGCTAGTACTCTGAAGGGTCAGATTTTGGCATTGTCTAGTTTGTTGCACAAGTGTCTGGAGGATGTGCAATCATTTTGTCAGGCCTTGATCAGGATCTAGCCTGTGTTTAAACCAGTTACTCCTCCCTGGAGTCTTAATCTTGTTCTTAAGGTTTTACAGCAGGCTCAGTTTGAGCCTATGCATTCCTTGGATATTAAGTTGTTATCTTGGAAAATGTTGTTTCTTGTTGCTATTTCTTCTGCTAGGAGTTTTTCAGAACTCTCGGCGCTAAAGTGTGATTCCCCTTATCTTTCATTCTGATAAGGTGGTTTTGTGTACTAAGTTGGGTTTCCTGCCTAAAGTTATTTTGTCTAAGAGTATTAATCATGAAATTGTTGTTCCTTCTTTGTGTCCTAACCCTTCTTCTCATAAGGAGCGTTTATTGAATAACTTAGATGTTGTATGTGCGCTGAAATTCTATCTACAGGCGACTAAGGACTTTCGTCAGTCCTCTGCCTTGTTTTTCTGTGAAACGCAAGGGTCAGAAAGCTATTGCTACTTCGCTTTCCATATGACTGAAGAGTGTTATTTATTTTGCCTATGAGACTGCTGAACAGCAACCTCCTGAGAAAACCACAGCTCACTCCACAAGGGCTGTTTTTTCTTGGGCTTTCAAAAAAGAAGCTTCTGTGGAACAGATTTGCAAGGCTGCAACTTGATCATCTTTGCATACTTTTTCCAAATTCTATAAATTCGATACTTTTGCCTCAGCTGAGGCTTCCTTTGGGAGAAAGCTTCTTCAAGCAGTGGTGCCTTCTGTTTAGGTTGCCTATCTTGTCCCTACCTTATCATCTGTGTCATCTAGCTTGGGTATTGATTCCCAACAGTAATTATTGATGATCCGTGGACTCACCGTGTCATTAGAAAGAAAACAAAATGTATGCTTACCTGATGAATTTCTTTCTTTCTTGACACAGTGAGTCCACGGGCCACCCTGTTTACCATACAGTTTAATTTCTATATAAACCTAAGGACCCTATGCACCTTGTGTTACTTCCTTTCTCTCCTTTCCTTTGGTCGAATGACTGGGGGATTGTGGGTAGGGAAGTGATATTTAGCAGCTTTGCTGTGGTGCTCTTTGCCTCCTCCCGCTGGCCAGGAGTGATATTCCCAACAGTAATTGTGATGATTCGTGGACTCACCGTGTCAAGAAATAAATACATTTATCAGGTAAGCATAAATTTTGTTTTTCATAGGAAGTTCGCTAAACTTCCTGATGTTAAGACTTTTGTTTGCATTAGTTAGAATTAGGCCAGTTGTGAGACCTATTTCTCTACCCTTGAATTTGAATCTAGTTATTTCCGCATTACAAGGTACTCCTTTTGAACCAATGCATTCCATTGATATCAAGCTTTTATCTTGGAAAGTGCTTTTCCCATCTCTATTCAGTTCTTTTCTTGGTCTCACAGGAGTTGGTTGAGAATAGAGGTGTTCCAGCTACTTGCTTATGGATTTAAATTTAGGAGCTCAGACCAATGTGAGCCACATAAACCCTGGGAATTATCATTCACAAAGAAGACAGAACAGAGACTTCACAGCAGCTGAATGATACAGGGACATAGGAACATGCTGTTATGTGCGCAATGTTTCTGTTTGGGACTTCAGTTATAAATACCCTCAGGCATCAGGTGGATTTCTCCTTTGCCTGCCCGGTGGGATACAGGTATTTCCTACAGATATCCTCTGCAGTACCTGTACCAGGACTGGGTGGGCTCTCTACTGGATACTGCTGCAGCTACATGCCTGGTTACCAATGCACACACACAACACAGAGGCTATTTATAGGTACTCTGACATGGGTGTAGCATAGCTCCTCATGATACTTTTTTCTTCTACTTTTTTCAGGTCACTGTATGCCCTAACCTTATCAGGGACACAGCAAGGTACGGCTGATGCCCTTCACAGCCCGCTGGCAGCTCTGGGGAACCATTTTAAGCACTTTATTGAAAAACTGCTTTTTAGCGGTGTGTGGGGGTGTTAATGGTTCAAGTGTGTATATACTGTTTGACTTTTAATACATTTAAGCATCTCTGAGGCACTGGCATAACACAGGTGGTAGCCCCGCCCCTGAAGCTTCCCAGGCTTACCTCTTCATTCTGGAGCAGCTACAGAGCAAAAAAGCAGTTCAGTCATTAGCAGCAAATCCTTGGTCCTGTCACAGGAGGGGGTGAGTACCCATGCAGGAGCTTCCAGGGGGTCACTTAGTCAAGTCTTTAGTTTAGAGATTTAGTGTACACTTACTAAGTTTTGAATAAATGTTTTAGAGGGAATATTGGGTTTAGTGTAGAGGACTCTCTACCTGTTTTCTTTATTTGTCAAGGCTTTAACAATGGGTTGTCTGCTAGCTCCCTAAAAGGTCAAATGTCTGCTTTATCTGTTATTTTTCATAGGAGGTTAGCTAAACTTCCTGATGTTAAGACTTTTGTTTGCATTAGTTAGAATTAGGCCAGTTGTGAGACATATTTCTCTACCCTGGAATTTGATTCTAGTTATTTCCACATTACAAGGTCCTCCTTTTGAACCAATGCATTCCATTGATATCAAGCTTTTATCTTGGAAAGTGCTTTTCTTGTTAGCAATCTCCTCAGCTAGGAGAGTTTCCGAGTTGTCAGCCTTGTCCTGTGATTCTCCATTTCTAATTATTCACAAGGATAAAGCTGTACTTTGTACTAAATATGATTTTCTTAGGTAGTTTCTTCAGAAAATATCAATCAGGAGATTGTCGTTCCTTCCTTATGTCCAGATCCTGCTAACTCTAAGGAGCAACTCTTGCATAATCTTGATGTGGTCATAGATTTAAAGTTCTATTTTCAAGCTACTAAATAATTCAGACAATCTTTTAGTTTGTTTGATCACCTCTCAGGGAATCGTAAGGGACAGTAGGCTACTAAGGTAGCGTTGGCCTCTTGGCTCAAATAAGTGATTCAAAAGACTTACTTGGTGGTGGGAAAGTCGCCTCCTAAGCGCATCACAGCTCATTCTACATGAGCTGTTGCAACTTCGTAGTCTTATAAAAGTTATGCATATTTGGAGCAGATTTGCAAGACTTCAACATGGTCTTCTCTGCTTACTTTTTCCAAATGTTATCGCTTTGATGGCCCTCGTCCATTTTAATTTTTGTGTGACAGTTCTAATGACACTTCTACAGACCCTGTTTTGTCTTTCCTACCTATATGTTTCCTATTCTTTGCTCAGCTATGTGTTGAACTGAATAAAGATGAGAGGCAAGACGGATTTTAAGCTCTTGACCTCCTCTTGACCTCCTCCAAGGGGCGATAAAAATAAATCACATATGTTATGGAGGACTATGAACCATCATCATTCCGAAGAATATATCAGGCATAAATGCTTAGCTGGAATATATTGCTTAAAAAGCAATCCTCCTTTAAATTTTAAAGGAATTTATCTACACAGATGTTCTGGTCAAGGGTGTAATTTTCTGCAAACCTTTCTGACAGGTGTTTTATCAGGCTGTGTCTTGTATAGCCTATCATGGTAGGGGTCATTTCTAGGGGGGCAATGGGTATTATCATTAAAATGCAGCAGTTGTTCATATATATTCCTCTTCACAATCCCTGGAAAAAAAGGGGTAGCCAGGATGGGGTGCTGGTGCCAGTGGGAACGTATTCTGGGTTCTTTCACTATACCCATTTCCAAGGTCAGTGCCCAAAATATTTTCATTTGTTAGATCAGTGGTGGGGGGGGGGGGAGTGAACTTGGATTAGCTGATGGATACTGGCTGGCATATAAATTTGTTTGAGTAGGCATATTCTGAAACATGTTCTCTATCAAAAACAGGTCTAAATAGTTTGTTGGCTCACAAACTAAAATGCTGGATGTGATGCCAGGAGTTGCCGTAAATAGGAGTATGTTAGGGGTGGTTAAGTTTGGGTCTCCCAAATTTTTTAACAAGATTGTTCAATGTAGATGGGAGCACCATCACTAGAAGCCTGACTTAGAGGCTCTATACCAGATGCTTTCTGAGTGTCACTATCAGATACAGCAAAGGTGTCACTCTTTGAATCATGGTCAAAAATGGTATAAGCCTCTTCTGTGGAACCGTAACATGCCATGATGCAAAAGGCAATTTTTTTTCAACTTTTACCTAACAATAACTCCCTCAACTCATCTACAAATTCTAAGTTCAATTCCCCAATACTATCATAATCAGTCCCTGCCCTCGCTTTTCTGTAGATCTATAAATGATGTTGCAATTTCCAAAATGTGAATTTAACTTTGGTTGATTAAATCTTATCTTGTGTTTCTACCTTTCATGGAAACAGAAAAAATACCAGGCATGCTAAGTAGCTTACATAATATTCTCAACCTCAGTCCTATTTATCTATAGAATGGCTAACAATATGGTATATTATACAGTAGTTTTACACTGTCTTTCTTTAGTTGTAATTTTTTCTAAATACTTTTGTTTTTCAAGTGTTTCAGTCTGTCCCTTTGTGTTTGGTTGGCAGACTATCCTTTCTTTTTATCCTCTAAACAAAACAAAATTCCATAGAAACCACAACCTTGTGGTGGGGTTTTAAGATTCAATTCTTGTAACATTATCTTGCTTGATTTTTCTCTGTGTTGTGCCACTCACAACAAATCACAGCAGAAAGTAACAAAAACATTTTGACCAAGTCAAAGTGTTTTAACAGTACAACACAGGGATCAATAGATCCAAATGTATTTTTTAGTACAATAGATTATATTGGGTTATTATATTTATTTATAAAATATTTTACCAGGAAGGATACATTGAGATTTCTCTCGTTTTCAAGTATGTCCTTTCAATATATGATTATTTTGCCACTGTTTTATCAATACTGGTGTTGTTGAGTTAGCTTAAACAATTAAGGTTAAGTTAGAAGTACTAAAACATATTACTAGCTTTAAAATTGAACTGCCATTTGACAAAAATATCTATTTTCTAGGGAACTGGGGAAAGAGTTATTAACCACCATAGTTTTTATTTTTATTATAGCAAACACACAGACACACTAGGGCCGGTTTATCATCGGTTTGTCCGACATGATCCACACAGCGGATCATGTCTGACAGACATCGATAAATGCCGACAGCATAAGATGTCAGCATTTATCATTGCACAAGCAGTTCTGGTGAACTGCTTGTGTAGATACAAAAGGGAGATGGTGTGAGTGCTATCAAATGTGGTGAAATTGCTAAACGTCCCTAGTTGAATCACTGATTCCTCAAAAAATGATCCTGGGGTGCAGACAAAAAACAAAAGAATATGAGACAAAAAGCGCTCCGAAACAGGAGCTCACCAAAAAATATTTAGAATTATATATATATAGATATATATATATATATATATATATATATATATATATATATATATATATATATATATATATATATATATATATATATATAAATGAATTGTGATTAAAGTCTCAAATATTTTGAGAATAAATTTAATTTTGTATAAAGTGCCTGGTGATATGTGACTTAAATTTGTATTTAATAAAATAATTAATACAATAATTAATACAATAATAACCCTTAAGGTTAAAAGCAAATGAAAGTGGTTATAAGATATGACAAAAGAGTGTATATGATAAATAATGTACAATTTATTTGCTAAAAACCATATTTAAAACAAATCTAAAAGCTAATCTATCGATGATTGATTAAATAGTACAAGATGCCGGCATCTAAGTGTTTCTAAAAGTAAGTTAATACAGTGTATCAATAATATGGCGTTATTGGTACAATGTGCATACAGCAGATGAATACAAAGGATTAATTCATGCTCAAAGATGAGAACTGGAAGTCCGTTGTTGGAGAAAATCCCTTTTAAATAGAGGGCCTTAGTAAATGGTATCAGATTCTAATAGAATCTATATATTTCTTCGGCTGTGCACAGCTACAGAATTCACATATAAACGACTTACAGTTCTCAGTGTTAAAGTAAATGTTTGGAATCCGTTGGAAGCCCCGATGACGTCAGACCACGGGACTTGATTAGCTCGTTTTACAGGTCTCTCATCGAATGGTTCCTTGTCCAATAGCGGCCATTTTTTTCCATAGTTGCAGATCCAATACAGCTGTAGAAGGAGTGTGTTTATTCCAGTTTGGCAGCCAAGTGTGAACTGTATTGCATAAATAAGACTTAGTTGTATCGTTTCTTTACGTTTGCTCAGATAAGACCCAGTTGATGTCAGAGAAGTCCTTTTTAGAGCTGAATAAGAAACAAGGTTTCACGTCTAACAGGAATTATACATATAGTTTGCTCAAGGTAAACAAACAATGTACCTGATAACGTGCTGAATAAAAGGGAATACAAGTTCTATTACAGTAATTACTCATATGCCCATATTCCAAATATTTAAGAAACGGGGATGAACCTGCAAGACCAAGTATAAATCCCTGGTTATATATTACAGACAGTAAGCACAATTCTACGCGTTTTGGTAGACATAGCTACCTTTATCAGGGACTTTTAAAAGGGATTTTCTCCAACAACGGACTTCCAGTTCTCATCTTTGAGCGTGCATTAATCCTTTGTATTCATCTGCTGTATGCACATTGTACCAATAACGCCATATTATTGATACACTGTATTAACTTATGTTATATCTCTGTTACTTTTTTTCAAGTATTTAGGTCCGTTAGGATTTGTTTTTAGAAACACTTAGATGCCGGTATCTTGTACTTTTTAATCAATCATCGATAGATTAGCTTTTAGATTTGTTTTAAATATGGTTTTTAGCAAATAAATTGTACATTATTTATCTTATACAGTCTTTTGTCATATCTTATAACCACTTTCATTTGCTTTTAACCTTAAGGGTTATTATTGTATTAATTATTGTATTAATTATTTTATTAAATACAAATTTATGTCACATATCACCAGGCACTTTATACAAAATTAAATTTATTCTCAAAATATTTGAGACTTTAATCACAAATCATTTTTTTATATATATATATAATTCTAAATCTTTTTTGGTGAGCTCCTGTTTCGGAGCGCTTTTTGTCCCATATTCTTTTGTTTTTTGTCTGGTGAACTGCTTGTGCAGTGCCACCCCCTGCACTAGCAGCGGGTGTCAATCAGCCCGATTATATAGAATTGGGCGGATTGATGTCCGCAGCCTCAGAGCAGGCGGACCAGTTATGGAGCAGAGGTCTTAAGACCGCTGCTTCATAACTGCTGTTCCCGGTGAGCCTGAAGGCTCGCGCAGAAACAGGGGCATCAGGGGCATACGGCCTCTTGTATGTTTACCTTAGAGTTGCTGGATAGGAATCCACTTACAGGTACATAGCACTCTCTTACATCCGCCTTAACTAGGAAACCTGAAGTGTAACAGGTCTGATAGAGAGGAAGGAGGTCTGTTAAGTAATGCAAAGGAAGACACAAAGCCAGAGTCAGGCGGCAGCCAATATCAAACCAGGAGAACCGTTAAGTAAGAGGAGGGCAAAGGCAGCATGTAGGGTCAAAGGAATGTCAAGGTCAGCAACTAAAAGACAATCTGCCAGACTTTAATACAATAAGTAGTAGGTAAAGAAGGGTCAAAGTCCAGGCCAAGGTAAAACCGGAATCAATCGTCAGGCCAAAATAAGTAAGCAGGAACAAAGCTAAAATGAGAAGCCAGAGGTCAGCAAGCCAGATGACAAGAAAGAAAAGGCTTAAAGAAAGGTAGGATGAAATGGAGATCCAGGAAAACCAAGAAAGATATGTGTGAGCTGGGGAACCTAATATGTACAAGCACATATACAAGTGCTCACCAAATCCTGCCATGCACACCTATTCAACATTTCCAGAATTCGACCTTTCCTTACTCAAGAACCTACAAAATAAACCATTTATTCCACCATTTTGACACTCTTTGACTACTGCAATCCAATTCTAAATGGCCTTCCCAAACACTGCCTTTCCCCTCCCCCAATCTTTTATGAATGCTTTAGCTATACTCATCCTCCTAAGTCACTGGTCTACATCAGCTGCTCTGCTCTGCTAGTCTCTAAACTGACTCCCCATGCACTCCAGTATCCAATTAAAAGTTTTAACCCTGACCTATAAAGCACTCAACAGCGTCACTCCCAACTAGATTTCCTATCATCCCTAAATAGCCCTCGACCTGTCCTTTTTTATCAACCCCTAACCTACGTCTCTCCACTCCTATTATCTCTATGTCCCTCTCCCACCGCCAAGACTTCTCATGTGCTGCTCCTGTCTTCTGGAACTATCTACACCGCTCCAGAAGACTGTCTCCAACCTTTTATTGATTCAGTCTCTCTTTAAAAAACTAACCAATTCAGAGAGGCTTACCATCTCTCTGTTTTTCATCCTACCCAAAATAAATCTTGAACTGTCTATAATCCATGTGACAAGCTACCCCAAACCTTATGTCTCTGGACCCTCAACCTCCTAGACTGTAAGCTCTTAAGAGCAGGGTCCTCTTACTCCTCTACTAGATTTGTTTAGTCTGTTATGTTTTTGTATCTTTTCACAATTCCTTGTTATTGTATACCCCTGTCTCTGTCCCAGCACTACAGAATTTGGTGGCGCTCTACAAATAAATTATAGTAATAATAATAATTACTTGTCAAGCTTACTCTGAAGCAACTGTGCTCCACCTTCACGGCGATGCTCCATCATCAATCCAATACTCCGTCTTTACAGCAGCATTTCACTACTGCACCTACACCCCAGCCTTAAATAGTGAGTGAATCTTTTAACATTTATAATATTTATAGTTATATAATTGTAGCTAGCTTAGGGTTTATATTTATTTTACAGGCAACTTTGTATTTATTTTAACTAGGTAGAATAGTTATTAAATAGTTATTAACTATTTAATAACTACCTAGCTAAAATAAGTAGAAAATTACCTGTAAAATAACTCCTAACCTAAGTTACAATTACACCTAACACTACACTATCATTAAACTAATTACCTAAACTACCTACAATTAATTACAATTAAATTAAATAAACTAAATTACAAAAAACAAACACTAAATTACAGAAAATTTAAAAAAATTACAAGAATTTTAAACTAATTACACCTAATTTAATCCCCCTAATAAAATAAAAAAGCCCCCCAAAATAATAAAATTCCCTACCCTATACTAAATTACAAATAGCCCTTAAAAGGGCCTTTTGCGGGCCATTGCCCCAAAGTAATCAGCTCTTTCACCTGTAAAAAAAATACAATACCCCCCAACATTACAACCCACCACCCACACACCCCTACTCTAAAACCCACCCAATCCCCCCTTAAAAAAACCTAACACCTGAAGATCACCCTACCTTGAGCCGTCTTCACCCAGCCGGGCACAAGTGGTCCTCCATACGGCAGAAGTGTTCATCCGGTTGGGGGCAGAAGAGGTCCTCCAGACGGCAGAAGTGTTCATGCAGGTGGCATCTTCTATCTTCATCCTTCCGGAGCGGAGCGGGTCTATCTTCAATCCAGTCAACGCGGAGCATCCTCTTCAAACGAAGTCCTAACGAAGAATGAAGGTTCCTTTAAATGACGTCATCCAAGATGGCGTCCCTAGAATTCCGATTGGCTGATAGAATTCTATCAGCCAATCAGAATTAAGGTAGGAAAAATCCTATTGGCTGATCCAATCAACCAATAGGATTGACCTTGCATTCTATTGGCTGTTCCAATCAGCCAATAGAATGCGAGGTCAATCCTATATTATACCTATGTACCCCTAATCTGCCACCCCCAACGTCGCCGCTACTATATTAAATTTATTAACCCCTAAAGTCTAACCCTAACCTTAACCCCCCCTTAACTTAAATCTAATTTAAATAAATATAAATAAAATAACTATCATTAACTACATTATTCCTATTTAAAACTAAATACGTACCTATAAAATAAACCCTAATATAGCTACAATATAACTAATAGTTACATTATAGCTATTTTAGATTTTTTTTTTTTTTACAGGCAACTTTGTATTTATTTTAACTAGGTAGAATAGTTATTAAATAGTTATTAACTATTTAATAACTACCTAGCTAAAATAAATACAAAATTACCTGTAAAATAAATCCTAACCTAAGTTACAATTACACCTAACACTACACTATCATTAAACTAATTACCTAAACTACCTACAATTAATTACAATTAAATTAAATAAACTAAATTACAAAAAAAACAAACACTAAATTACAGAAAATTTAAAAGAATTACAAGAATTTTAAACTAATTACACCTAATTTAATCCCCCTAATAAAATAAAAAAGCCCCCCCAAAATAATAAAATTCCCTACCCTATACTAAATTACAAATAGCCCTTAAAAGGGCCTTTTGCGGGGCATTGCCCCAAAGTAATCAGCTCTTTCACCTGTAAAAAAAATACAATACCCACCAACATTACAACCCACCACCCACACACCCCTACTCTAAAACCCACCCAATCCCCCCTTAAAAAAACCTAACACCTGAAGATCACCCTACCTTGAGCCGTCTTCACCCAGCCGGGCACAAGTGGTCCTCCATACGGCAGAAGTCTTCATCCGGTTGGGGGCAGAAGAGGTCCTCCAGACGGCAGAAGTGTTCATGCAGGTGGCATCTTCTATCTTCATCCTTCCGGAGCGGAGCGGGTCTATCTTCAATCCAGTCAACGCGGAGCATCCTCTTCAAACGAAGTCCTAACGAAGAATGAAGGTTCCTTTAAATGACGTCATCCAAGATGGCGTCCCTAGAATTCCGATTGGCTGATAGAATCCTATCAGCCAATCAGAATTAAGGTAGGAAAAATCCTATTGGCTGATCCAATCAACCAATAGGATTGACCTTGCATTCTATTGGCTGTTCCAATCAGCCAATAGAATGCGAGGTCAATCCTATATTATACCTATGTACCCCTAATCTGCCACCCCCAACGTCGCCGCTACTATATTAAATTTATTAACCCCTAAAGTCTAACCCTAACCTTAACCCCCCCTTAACTTAAATCTAATTTAAATAAATATAAATAAAATAACTATCATTAACTACATTATTCCTATTTAAAACTAAATACGTACCTATAAAATAAACCCTAATATAGCTACTATATAACTAATAGTTACATTATAGCTATTTTAGATTTTTTTTTTTTTTTACAGGCAACTTTGTATTTATTTTAACTAGGTAGAATAGTTATTAAATAGTTATTAACTATTTAATAACTACCTAGCTAAAATAAATACAAAATTACCTGTAAAATAAATCCTAACCTAAGTTACAATTACACCTAACACTACACTATCATTAAACTAATTACCTAAACTACCTACAATTAATTACAATTAAATTAAATAAACTAAATTACAAAAAAACAAACACTAAATTACAGAAAATTTAAAAGAATTACAAGAATTTTAAACTAATTACACCTAATTTAATCCCCCTAATAAAATAAAAAAGCCCCCCAAAATAATAAAATTCCCTACCCTATACTAAATTACAAATAGCCCTTAAAAGGGCCTTTTGCGGTGCATTGCCCCAAAGTAATCAGCTCTTTCACCTGTAAAAAAAATACAATACCCCCTCAACATTACAACCCACCACCCACACACCCCTACTCTAAAACCCACCCAATCCCCCCTTAAAAAAACCTAACACCTGAAGATCACCCTACCTTGAGCCGTCTTCACCCAGCCGGGCACAAGTGGTCCTCCATACGGCAGAAGTCTTCATCCGATCGGGGCAGAAGAGGTCCTCCAGACGACAGAAGTGTTCATGCAGGTGGCATCTTCTATCTTCATCCTTCCGGAGCGGAGCGGGTCCATCTTCAATCCAGCCAACGCGGAGCATCCTCTTCAAACGAAGTCCTAACGAAGAATGAAGGTTCCTTTAAATTACGTCATCCAAGATGGCGTCCCTAGAATTCCGATTGGCTGATAGAATCCTATCAGCCAATCAGAAGTAAGGTAGGAAAAATCCTATTGGCTGATCCAATCAACCAATAGGATTGACCTCACATTCTATTGGCTGTTCCAATCAGCCAATAGAATGCGAGGTCAATCCTATATTATACCTATGTACCCCTAATCTGCTGCCCCTAACATTGCCGACACCTATATTATATTTATTAACCCCTAATCTGCCGACCGGACATCGCTGCCACTTTAATAAATGTATTAACCCCTAAACGGCCGCACTCCCACCTCGCAAACACTAGTTAAATTTGATTAACCCCTTATCTGCTATCCCTAACATCGCTGACACCTACCTACATTTATTAACCCCTAATCTGCCGCCCCCAACGTCGCCGCTACTATATTAAATTTATTAACCCCTAAAGTCTAACCCTAACCTTAACCCCCCTTAACTTAAATCTAATTTAAATAAATATAAATAAAATAACTATCATTAACTACATTATTCCTATTTAAAACTAAATACGTACCTATAAAATAAACCCTAATATAGCTACAATATAACTAATAGTTACATTATAGCTATTTTAGATTTTTTTTTTTTTTACAGGCAACTTTGTATTTATTTTAACTAGGTAGAATAGTTATTAAATAGTTATTAACTATTTAATAACTACCTAGCTAAAATAAATACAAATTGACCTGTAAAATAAACCCTAACCTAAGTTATAATTACACCTAACACTACTCTATAAATAAATTAATTACCTAAACTACCTTCAATTAATTACAATTAAATTAAATAAAATAAATTACGGAACCCCCCCCCTACTAAATTACAGAAATTTTTTTTTTACAAATTTTAAAACTAATTACACCTAATCTAATCCCCCTAATAAAATAAAAAAGCCCCCCAAAATAAAAAAATATCCCTACCCTATACTAAATTACAAATAGCCCTTAAAAGCGCCTTTTGCGGGGCATTGCCCCAAAGTAATCAGCTCTTTTGGATGCTTTGGATAGCCTATAAATAACAGAATATTTAAAATATTGCCCCATCCGGCTACTTCATAATGCCACCTGGCTGGCAACATTTTCTGTGGCATTATTTTTTGCCTTTAACTTTCATAACTTTAAGTAACTAAGATCTCTTCATTAGAGATTTGATAAACAATAAGAAAAAAATATATAGCAGTCAAAAATACAATCAGATAAGCTTTGGCTCCCTTAATATGTTTACCTTTTACTGTATGTGTTCCCTTCTCTATAACCATTCATGATGAACACATATCTGAATTCCACCAAGCACCATCTCCTTAAATGCAAACATGTACGTTTTTAGGATACGTTACAGTTTTCTCTTGATAAATGAATCATCCCTTAAAGTGAATGTAAACTTGAGCTTATTAGCTCAAGTCATACAATAGAAGTTAAAAAAATGAATGAGACTTTCATTCATGAAATGTTTAGTATATACTTATCTTCAGAGATATTTAACTTGAAACGCTTTAAGGATAAGAACCGATCCTCCAATCGCCATATTCAGCAATTGATTGACAGATGCCTCATCTGAAATTAACTAATCGTTGTTGTCACCCCCTGGGGCGTTCAGCCCCTTTGCACAAACGTCACGGCCCGGGAGGAAACGATTAGTTGATTGCAGATGAATCAATCAATTGCTGAATATGGTGACTGGAGGATTATTATTATTGGTTATTTATAGAGCGCCAACAGATTCCGCAGCGCTAATAGGCTCTTATCCTTATAGCGTTTCATGTTAAATATCTCTGAAGATACAGTATACAACAGAAATGAGTACACCCCTGGGCAATATCACTTAAATATCAAATTATTCAAAGTTGTATCACCTCTCAATAATTGTTTTATTTCTAAGTTGACAAGTGAGTATTTCCTATTATAAACAATCAGAAACACATACTTTAGAAAGATTATATTGAAAATACAGGCCCCAAAGTAGAAACTTAATGCAACAAAAGTGAATACACCTGTGGTCACTGACACACAAGTTAGATCACTGAAACAAAATTGAGTACACCTATGATTTCCAATTAGCCTAATTGCATAAACATAGTTACCAGAACAGTCTACTTTTTTGACCAATGGGCTGTGTCTATCTGCAAGTTTGCATCATGTCTCCACATGGAAAAGAATTGCCAGAGGAATTGAAAAATCTGATTGTGAGACTTCACAAAGATGGAAAAGGATACAGGAAGATTGGTGACCAACTAAAAATCAGTCAAAACACAGTTGCAGCAGTAATCAGGAGGAATAGATCGATACACAGTGCCAAAAATCCGAGCCGCAGTGGCTGTCCTCCTAAAATGACGCCACGGACAGTGCGCTACTTGTACAATCTAGCTCTGAAAAACAGGCAACAGGCAAGTGCTAGGGGTTAATAAATGTAGGTAAGTGTCGGCGATGTTAGGGATGGCAGATTAGGGGTTAATAAAATTTAACTAGTGTTTGCGAGACGGGAGTGCGGCAGTTTAGGGGTTAATACATTTATTAACGTGGCAGCGATGTCCGGTCGGCAGATTAGGGGTTAATAATTGTAGGTAGGTGGCGGCGACGTTGGGGGCGGCAGATTAGGGGTTAATAAATATAATATAGGTGTCGGCGATGTTAGGGGCAGCAGACTACTGACTTTCAAATGCGGTAGGAGTCTTGACAGGAGAGGGTCTACCGCTCACTTCTCCCAAGACTCGTAATACCGGCGTTAGGCAAATCCCATTAAAAAGATAGGATACGCAATTGACGTAAGGGGATTTGCGGTAGCCTCGAGTCGCGGAAGAAAAGTGAGCGGTACACCTGTACCTGTCAGACTTGTAATACCAGCGGGTGTTAAAAAGCAGAGTTGGGACCTCTCAACGCTGCTTTTTAAGGCTAACGCAAGACTCGTGATCTAGCTGTAACAGTTTAGATTTACTATATTAAAAATACCGGTCCCTAAGCAGGAAATCAATGCAACAAAAGTCAGTGCACCTTTTATTACTGAGATTCAAATATTTTCTTTTTTTCAATACTTTGCATGCCCACCTTTATTTTTTCCTTGGCATGGAGGAAACCAGTGTTGTACAAATTTCTGAATAGATGTTCTGCCCTTCTTCAGAGATTATTTTTTTTAGCTGCTCTTTGCTGGAGGGGTTGTGTTGCTCTACCAATCTCTTTAAAATACCCCAAAGGTGTTCTTCTGGATTCAAGTCAGGTGACATACTTGGCCAGGTCATAGTTTTCACTTGTTTCTCCTTTAGAAACTCCTTTGTGATTTTGGCAGTGTGCTTTGGATCTGTTATCATACTGGAATATTCATTCTCTGCCAAACTTATGGAGACTGGGAGTCATCTTGTCAGCCAGTATTTTGGTATATTGCAGGCATTCATGGTGCCATCTATAAATGTCATCTCCCCAACACATTTTGCAGTCATGCAGCCCCAAATTGTCACACTCCCACCTCCATGATTCACTGTTGGGACTATGCATTCACTGTAATAATCCTGACCAGGTTCACACCAAACATGTTGCACCCCATCAAGCCGAAAACTTGTATCTTGATCTTGGCCATCTTACCAAATAATGTGCTCCCAGTCTTCATCAGGCGTTTCATGTTGTTTAGCCAAGTTTAATCTTGCAGTTTTGTGCTGAAGAGCAAGCAAGGGTTTTTTCCTTGGATGCTGTCCATAGAAGTTGACATTATGCAATGTCATTAGCACTGTCTGAGCTGTCACAGAAGCTCCAATTTCTATCGATAATCCCTGAGCCAAATCTGAAGCACTTGCCTTGATGCAAATCTGAAGCACTTGCCTGTTGCCTGTTTTTCAGAGCTAGATTGTGCAAGTAGCGCACTGTCCGTGGCGTCATTTTAGGAGGACAGCCACTGCGGCTCTGAATTTTGGCACTGTGTATCGATCTATACCTCCTGATTACTGCTGCAACTGTGTTTTGACTGATTTTTAGTTGGTCACCAATCTTCCTGTATCCTTTTCCATCTTTGTGAAGTCTCACAATCTGATTTTTCAATTCCTCTGGCAATTCTTTTCCATGTGGAGACATAATGCAAACTTGCAGATAGACACAGCCCATTGGTCAAAAAATTAGACTGTTCAGGTAACTATGTTCATGCAATTAGGCTAATTGGAAATCATAGGTGTACTCAATTTTGTTTCAGTGATCTAACATGTGTGTCAGTGACCACAGGTGTATTCACTTTTGTTGCATTAAGTTTCTACTTTGGGGCCTGTATTTTCAATATAATCTTTCTAAAGTATGTGTTTCTGATTGTTTATAAAAGGAAATACTCACTTGTCAACTTAGAAATAAAACAATTATTGAGAGGTGATACAACTTTGAATAATTTGATATTTAAGTGATATTGCCCAGGGGTGTACTCATTTCTGTTGTATACTGTATCTTCAGAGATATTTAACATGAAACGCTATAAGGATAAGAGCCTATTAGCGCTGCGGAATCTGTTGGCGCTCTACAAATAACCGATAATAACAATAATAATCCTCCGGTCACCATATTCAGCAATTGATTGATTCATCTGCAATCAACTAATCGTTTCCCCCTGTGACGTTTGTGCAAAGGGGCTGACCGCCCCGGGGGGGGGGGGGGGGAACAACGATTAGTTAATTGCAAATGAGTCATCTGTCAATCAATTGCTGAATATGGCGATTGGAGGATCGGCTCTTATCCTTAAAGCGTTTCAAGTTAAATATCTCTGAAGATAAGTATATACTAAACATTTCATGAATGAAAGTCTCATTCATTTTTTTAACTTCTATCGTATGACTTGAGCTAATAAGCTCAAGTTTACATTCACTTTAAGGGATGATTCATTTATCAAGAGAAAACTGTAACGTATCCTAAAACCGTACATGTTTGCATTTAAGGAGATGGTGCTTGGTGGAATTCAGATATGTGTTCATCATGAATGGTTATAGAGAAGGGAACACATACAGTAAAAGGCAAACATATTAAGGGAGCCAAAGCTTATCTGATTGTATTTTTGACTGCTATATATTTTTTTCTTATTGTTTATCAAATCTCTAATGAAGAGATCTTAGCTACTTAAAGTTATGAAAGTTATTATTTTATGACCTCTGTAGGGTACTAATATTTGGGTTCATTTTAAAGGTAAAAAATAATGCCACAGAAAATGTTGCCAGCCAGGTGGCATTATGAAGTAGCCGGGTGGGGCAATAGTATAAAATATTCTGTTATTTATAGGCTATCCAAAGCACACATTAAATTCATAAGTTGACATAAATGTATTTAATGCTAATTTGTGCAAAAAACTCTCCCCCCCAAAAAATTGAAGAATCAATATAATTTAATTTATTGATTTTAACACCTTAGGCAAAGGTGCCCAAAGGTTTTTAACTATTTTATCTGATGTTTTTATAAATAATTTACCATTAAAGTTTTATTTTCATCAAACTTGAGAGCACGAGCATCAATCTGTATCCTGTATTAGAGGGAGCAGGGGGCTTCTACCCCACACCACTAGCCAGTGAGCTGGGTCATTGAGAGATCCCAGACTGCCTTATTCAGCACACCCTTAGTGCTGCCACTCTTGTGAGTATGGTTGAATATTGTGTGTTGATTGTTTGGGAGAATAATGGAGTTGCACTAGAAGGCACCTTGTATCTGTTTTTGCATTTACAGAGTGAGAAGTGATTTGGAGTTGTTTAAGAAGAGCTGCCTTCATTATTGTCTGATAAGAGTGACCATTTGAATCACCGTGTGGTAAATTAGATTTCTGTATATGTGTTCTGGACTGCCAAAAAAACACTTATCGTATCTGTGGACTGTATATAATTGTATATCGTAATTAGTTAAATTGTGCCTTTATCAGCTAAAGATTTATTCACTATTAGTGTTAGTTGTTAATTTTATCGTAATATTGACTTTGATTTTAGCCATGTGGTCAATGAACTCATTTGGGTGGTGTGCCCGTGAAATAGGTCCTGGGGAGAACACTATGGGGCCGATTTAACAAAGTGCGAGCTGACATGATCCGCTGTAGCAGATCATGTCCCCCGCACATCGATAAATGCAGACAGCATACGCTGTCAGCATTTATAATTGCACAAGCAGTTCTGGTGAACTGCTTGTGCAATGCTGTCCCCTGCAGATTTGAGGGGGTGTCAATCAACCTGATAGATTGCAATCGGGCGGATTGATGTCCGTCGCCTCAGAGGAGGCGTACAAGTTAAGCAGCAGTCTTAAGACCACTTCTTCTTAACTCCTGTTTTACAGTTACATTCAGGGCAATTCGGCCCTTGTTAACTCAGCCCCTATATATATTCTTTTAGTGATGTTCAAAATAAAAAAAATAAAAAATCTGTTCAATTTTAAAGTTTTAATAATATGATATTCGTTGTCCCTATGTAATTTTTATTTTAACCCCAAAACATCTTGGTTTTAGTTAATGCAGTAATTTATTTATAAAAAGATAAGTGAAGTACGTCTGTATGAATTTTAACATGATCTTGCCTTTCATAAATTATTTTAAGGGAAATTAAATGCTTTGTTTTGCATTTTACTTAGTGTCATCTTGCTATTTACATAACACACTTAGATAAATACAAACTAAATAAACACAGCATATTAGCATATTTTGTCTGTTCACTTAAAGGGATACTAAATCCAAATTTTTTCTTTCATGATTCAGATAGAATATGCAAATTTTGGGTTCAGTATCCCTTTAAACTACATTCACACAATCTGAACACTATACGGGATTCACAAGCAAATAAGGTTCCTATCATTCGCTGTCCACATTTACCACTACAAAAGCAAATGTACAGTATGTGCAGGCCCTTCCCCTGCCCTTGCTCAGTGGTTGTTCTTTTCAGTTATACTGGTTGAACCTGATCTGGATGATTTTACTCCGCTACACTTGAGGTGGCGAAGAGAACAGGTTAAGTAGCAATGTTCTTCAGACCATTGCTTCTTAACTAGCATTGCAGACTCGCTTGTGCAAGGCTGCACTGCTGAGGCTCTAAAGCTGTATCCACAGTTTGATAAATGGAGCCCAATGTTCTCTCCTTGATACATCATGGATTTATCATGTGCAGTCCCTTAAAAAAGAAACATTTAATGTAAAATCTTTATTATTTTTTACAGGTACACAAAAAAGTAGTAATTTTTCAATGAATCAAATTGAAATACTTTAATTTAGTGTTGTAGATTTCATTACATCAGTAAGATATCATTCAAGACCAGAATGCGCATCCTTATCTGCATGATAAAGCAGGGTGAAGCACAGATGTCAGTTAGATCTTCTCGTAAAAACCTTTATCGCTGCACGGGTCACTTCCTATTATTCTTTCAGTGTCCTTTTTATTAAGTTTGTGTGGACATTTTCAAGCAAATGGGTCTTTAAACTGATAGAGACAGGAACTGATGGAAATAAAAAAGATAATCATCAAGAAATAACATAAAAAGAAGCTAACAGAAAGTTATCTAGAAGTGACTGTCATGAGACATAAAAATGAATAGATCAAGAATGAGGAAGCTTATCAGGCTGTACAACCAGAGACTGTGCAAGATATTAATTCATTGTGGACTGGAACTGTGCCACTGTTATGTAAAACAAGGGTCTTAATGGATTTCCTTATTAATCTACTTAAACTGACACTGAACACTTTTTTTGTTTTTATGTAAAAATGATGCTTTGTCCCAAGCTCCGTAGATAGGCCAAAAATCAAAATTTGTAACTTTTTTTTTATATATATAAAATGCTGCAAATTGCCGAAATCAGGATACTTGATTTGCTTTATTTGGAGGTTACAGAGATTTTACAAAATTCTAACGATCAGTCATATTTAATTGTGTACAAATATCGTAGAGTAAATGTGTGTTGTGCTCAATAATATGTGATCTAAGCAAGAGTAAAAAATTAAATAAAAAATGTTGAAGGGACATTAGATAAATCCTAGATAGAATGATGCATTTAAAGAAATTATTAGTCTGTTAATAACATGTAGATGTATTTCTTTCATGTAATTGACAAGAGTCCATGAGCTAGTGACATATGGGATATACAATCCTACCAGGAGGGGCAAAGTTTCCCAAACCTCAAAATGCCTATAAATACACCTCCCACCACACTAACAACTCAGTTTTACAAACTTTGCCTCCTATGGAGGTGGTGAAGTAAGTTTGTGCTTGATTTTTTTGTTTTTCTTCTATGATAAGCGCTTCTAAGAATTCTGAAGCCCAGATCCTCCAGTGTTTGTCTGAGGGATGTGAAGAGAGTATCGCCTATTGATTTTTTGTTGTTGAAATTGCTTTTATTAGCATATGTTAGAAAGTACAATTGAACATATTGCGTATGAACATATCTTTACAAAGAATTCAGTGACTCGTACAGAAGAAAATTATTTCAGTTAACAATCTAAAATTCTCAGAGCATTCAGTTGAGGAAACTCTAGTAAATATGAAATAACCATATCAAGTATCAACATTTTCCCTTGTGGTAATGGGATCTTCTATTTCTAGCATTATCATATGTTAAGGGTTTGGAATGTATCAGCAACACAGGGTTATAGCAGGATTGTCTTGTCTTGTCATGGTCCCTGTGGATATCTCTGTCTGGCTTCCCAGTGCATAATCCAGGGTTCCAAAATTGCTATAAAATGATCTATATTAGAGAGCAAATCTGCAGCTGCCTTAGACATTTTATACATATGTTCTATTTTTTGTTCTACCAGGTAAAAACCTGGTGGCTCTGTTTTCCAGAACTTAGCAATAATTAACCTTACTGCAGTATTTATTATCACTATGAGTTTGTTTTGTCATGATGTGAACCCTTCCATTGGGAAATGTAATAGCCCATGTTCGGGGTGAAGCTCTATCTCTCTCTCAAGAACTGTACTCAACAGGGTAGCTGCATCCTTCCAGAATGGTTGGATTTTGGTACAGTGCCACCACATATGAATATAGCTACCTTCCTCTCCACATCCTCTAAAACAATAGCTAGTGTTCCCTCCTCCCATCTTATGAATCCTAGAGGGGTAAAGATACCATCTAAATGATGATTTTATGAAATTTTCCTGTAAAGATGCGTTAACTGAGAAAGAGGTGCCCTGTCTAAGTGTTGTAGTCCATTTTTGGATTGACCATTCTTGTCCTAGATCCTTTTCCACTTAGCCATAAGAGAGGTTTTAGTGTCGGGTTTGGTAATGTTGAATGTGAGGTATAATTTAGCAATGGCTCCCTTCATTCTTGTTTTTGTTAAACACATCATTTCAAACATATTGTGATTGTGTGGAGGGGAATTACCTAAAGCTTCCATTAAAGTTGCTCTTAATTGAAAATAGTGGAACCATGTATGATCATCTGTTGGATTTAACTCCCTGTACTGCTGGTTGGTAAGACATTTTCCATTAATAAAGGTATCCGCTATTCTATAAAGACCTCTATTTATCCATTTGCTTTGTACCATCTTATCTATTGAGGTATTAAGATTTAGTAATGGTGCAGCTGTCGATCTGTCGTTGAGTATTGGATATTTCAGTGTCATTTTATCCCATATAAATAGTGTGTGAGAGATAGCTATGAAATTTTTCCCTGTTTGAGGCCTGTGTATTTTAGGCGTCCATAATAATTTGGCTATATCATCCATATCAATGATGTCCGCTTCTAGATGTACCCATTGTATGTCACTAGTTATGTGATGCCATAAAGCAGTTTGTGCCATTCTAGCGGCGTTGTAATATGAAGACAAGTGTGGTATGCCTAGTCCTCCTCCAGTTCTGTGTCTTGTCATTATGTGTTTGTTTATTCTGGCCCTTTTGTTATTCCATATAAATCTAAGAATATCTTTCTATAGGTTATCAATCTCTAGAAGGGGTACAGAAATGGGTAATGACCTGAACAAGTATAGGAGCTTAGGTAGAATTGTCATTTTCGTAGTTACTATTCTCCCTAAAAGTTATATCTTATATTTTGACCATTTGGTTATGAGATGTCTTAAGTGCGTTAGCATGGGTTTATAATTATATTGGTAGAGGGCATGTACATCGGAGGAAAGATTAATTCCCAAATATTTAATCAACTTTTTTGCCCATTTAAACGTAAAGTTCAGTTCTAGAATTTTCTTTGTTGTTGATGGGATATTTAGGCCTAATGCTTCACACTTATCCTAATTAATTTTATAGCCCGATAATGTGTTAAATTTTTGTAGTATGGAGTAAAGAGGGGGTAAGGACAATAGAGGTTTCGTTAGAGTTAGGATGACATCGCCCGCAAACAATGCCATCTTGTATTGTTTTTGAGCTACAAGTATACCTGCGACATCTGGGCAATCCCTAATTTTAATAGCCAGTGGTTCTATACAGAGGGCAAATAAGAGTGGCGATAAGGGGCATCCTTGCCTTGTACCATTTTGAATGTCTATTTTTCTGGATTGATAACCTGCTAGTCTTATATATGCTGCTGGTGTAGAGTACAGGGATTCAATAGCATTGAGGAACTCTCCCTTCATTCCTATGCCTTTCAGCATGGCAAACATATAACTCCAATCTACTCTATCGAACGCCTTCTCTGCATCCAATGACAGGAACAGAGAAGGCATGCTCTCCAAGGATGTAAAATTCATTAGATCAATGACTTTTCTAATATTATCTGGTGCTTCCCTTGCCCGGATGAATCCCACTTGATCTGAGTGAACAAGTGCTGTGAGGGGATCATTTAATCTATTAGCCAGTATCTTTGTAAATAATTTAATATCCTGATTAATTAGGAAGATGGGCCTATAATTCTTACAGTGTTGTTTGTTTTTGTCTGGATTGGGTATTACTGAAATTCTTGCTAGTAGCCTCTCGTCAGGGATTGCGCCTCCTTTCATAATGGAGTTAAAGATTATTACTAATTGTGGAGCCACTAAATCTCTAAAGGTTTTGTAAAATGCTCCCGTATATCCATCTGGGCCTGGCGATTTATTGGGTTTTAGGTCTTTATTGGCCATCAATACCTCTGCCAAAATGATTGGGATATTGAGGCCTAATGCTTCACACTTATCCTCATTAATTTTATTGGTGAGTTTAAGGTACTTATATCTTCGGAGGCTAGTGTAGGAAGCTTACTATCATCTAGAAATTTATTTAATTAATCTTCCTTGTTTATATTTTTAGAATGGGTAGGAAGATTATAGAGGTCATGATAAAAATCTGCAAACAGATTTGCTATTTCCATTGGGTCATTAGTTTGTAATTCGGGGACAGTTGTTGCCCTTGTGATTTCCTTTAGTTTATTTGCCAACATTCTATCAGGCTTATTTGCGTGCACAAAGTAGTGAGTGTCTAGCAATTTGATAGCTTTAGTAGCATCGTCTGTTAATAAAATATCTAGAGCTTTTCTTTTTTGTTTTAATTTTTGAGCTGTTTTTCTACTTGGGTGACTAATTTCACTTCGCCTCAATTCTTCAATATCTTTTCTTTCATGTAATTAGCAAGAGTCCATGAGCTAGTGACGTATGGGATATACATTCCTACCAGGAGGGGCAAAGTTTCCCAAACCTTAAAATGCCTATAAATACACCCCTCACCACACCCACAAATCAGTTTTACAAACTTTGCCTCCTATGGAGGTGGTGAAGTAAGTTTGTGCTAGATTCTACGTTGATATGCGCTCCGCAGCAGGTTGGAGCCCGGTTTTCCTCTCAGCGTGCAGTGAATGTCAGAGGGATGTGAGGAGAGTATTGCCTATTTGAATGCAATGATCTCCTTCTACGGGGTCTATTTCATAGGTTCTCTGTTATCGGTCATAGAGATTCATCTCTTACCTCCCTTTTCAGATCGACGATATACTCTTATATATATACCATTACCTCTGCTGATTTTCGTTTCAGTACTGGTTTGGCTTTCTACAACATGTAGTTGAGTGTCCTGGGGTAAGTAAGTAAGCTTATTTTCTGTGACACTCTAAGCTATGGTTAGGCACTTTTTTTTATAAAGTTCTAAATATATGTATTCAAACATTTATTTGCCTTGACTCAGGATGTTCAACATTCCTTATTTTCAGACAGTCAGTTTCATATTTGGGATAATGCATTTGAATCAATAATTTTTTCTTACCTTAAAAAATTTGACTTTTTCACTGTGGGCTGTTAGGCTCGCGGGGGCTGAAAATGCTTAATTTTATTGCGCCATTCTTGGCGCGGACTTTTTTGGCGCAAATTTTTTTTTCTGTTTCCGGCGTCATACGTGTTGCGTCATTTTTTGACGTTTTTTTTGCGTCAAAAGTGTCGGCGTTCTGGATGTGGCGTCATTTTTGGCGCCAAAAGCATTTAGGCGCCAAATAATGTGGGCGTCTTATTTGACGCTAAAAAATATGGGCGTCATTTTTGTCTCCACTTTATTTAAGTCTCATTATTTATTGCTTCTGGTTGCTAGAAGCTTGTTCACTGGCATTTTTTTCCCATTCCTGAAACTGTCATTTAAGGAATTTGATCAATTTTGCTTTATATGTTGTTTTTTCTATTACATATTGCAAGATGTTCCACGTTGCAACTGAGTCAGAAGATACTTCAGGAAAATCGCTGCCCGGTGCTGGAGCTACCAAGCTAAGTGTATCTGCTATAAACTTTTGGTATCTGTTTCTCCAGCTGTTGTTTGTATTGCATGTCATGACAAACTTGTTAATGCAGATAAAATTTCCTTTAGTACTGTTACATTACCTGTTGCTGTTCCGTCAACATCTAATTCTCAGAGTGTTCCTGATAACATAAGAGATTTTATTTTTAAATCCATTAAGAAGGCTATGTCTGTTATTTCTCCTTCTAGTATACATAAAAGTCTTTTAAAACTTCTCTTTTTTCAGATTAATTTTTAAATGAACATCATCATTCTGATACTGATAATGGTTCTTCTGGTTCAGAGGTTTCTGTCTCAGAGGTTGATGCTGATAAATCTTCGTATTTGTTCAAGATGGAATTTATTCGTTCTTTACTTAAAGAAGTATTAATTGCATTAGAAATAGAGGATTCTGGTCCTCTTGATACTAAATCTAAACGTTTATATATATAAATAATTTCCAGGGAATGGAATAATTTGGGTAATTCATTTACTCCTTCTAAAACGTTTTAAGCAATTATATCCTGTGCCATCTGACAGATTAGAGTTTTTGGGACAAAATCCCTAAGGTTAATGGGGCTGTCTCTACTCCTGCTATATTTTTTAGCGGATGTTGCTGCAGCTTCAACTTTTTGGTTAGAAGCTTTAGCGCAACAAGTAACAGATCATAATTTTATAGCATTATTATTATTCTATAACATGCTAATAATTTTATTTGTGATACCATCTTTGATATCATTAGAGTTGATGTCAGGTATATGTCTCTAGCTATTTTAGCTAGAAGAGCTTTATGGCTTAAAACTTGGAATGCTGATATGTCTTCTAAGTCTACTTTGCTATCCCTTTCTTTCCAGGGTAATAAATTATTCGGTTCTCAGTTGGATTCTATTATCTCAACTGTTACTGGAGGGAAGGGAACTTTTTTACCAAAGGATAAAAAATCTAAGGTAAATTTAGGTCTAATAATCGTTTTCGTTCCTTTCCTCACAACAAGGAACAAAAGCCTGATCCTTCATCCTCAGGAGCGGTATCAGTTTGGAAACCATTTCCAGTTTGGAATATATCCAAGCCTTATAGAAACCCAAAGCCAGCTCCTAAGTACCCATGAAGGTGCGGCCCTCATTCCAGCTCAGCTGGTATGGGGCAGATTACGGTTTCTTCAAAGAAATTTGGATCAATTCCGTTCACAATCTCTGGTTTCAGAACATTGTTTCAGAAAGGTACAGAATTGGCTTCAAGTTAAGGCCTCCTGCAAAGAGATTTTTTTTTTCTTTCCCGTGTCCCAGTAAACCCAGCAAAGGCTCAGCATTTCTGAAATGTGTTTCAGATCTAGAGTTGGCTGGAGTAATTAAGGTCCTTTCTTCCATCAGGATCTCAAATCCTTAAATTTTAAGGTATGGAGTTTGAACGCTTGATTCTTGGTCAAAGAGGTTTCTCTGACTCTGTGATTAACACTATGTGACAGGCTCGTAAATCTGTATCTAGAGAGATATATTATAGAGTCTGGAAGACTTATATTTCTTAGTGTCTTTCTCATCATTTTCCTTGGCATTCTTTTTGAATACCGAGAATTTTACAGTTTCTTCAGGATGGTTTAGATAAAGGTTTGTCCGCAAGTTCCTTGAAAGGACAAATCTCTGCTCTTTCTGTTCTTTTTCACAGAAAGATTGCTAATCTTCCTGATATTCATTGTTTTGTACAAGCTTTGGTTCGTATAAAACCTGTCATTAAGTCAATTTCTCCTCCTTGGAGTTTGAATTTGGTTCTGGGGGCTCTTCAAGCTCCTCCTTTTGAACCCATGTATTCTTTGGTCATTAAATTACTTTCTTGGAAAGTTTTGTTTCTTTTGGCCATCTCTTCTGCCAGAAGAGTCTCTGAATTATCTGCTCTTTCTTGTGAGTCTCCTTTTCTGATTTTTCATCAGGATAAGGCGGTGCTGCAAACTTCTTTTGAATTTTTTACCTAAGGTTGTGAATTCTAACAACATTAGTAGAGAAATTGTGGTTCCTTCATTATGTCCTAATCCTATGAATTCTAAGGAGAAATCATTGCATTCTTTGGATGCTGTTAGAGCTTTGTAATATTATGTTGAAGCTACTAAGTCTTTCCGAAAGACTTCTAGTCTATTTGTCATCTTTTCCGGTTCTAGAAAAGGCCAGAAAGCTTCTGCCATTTCTTTGGCATCTTGGTTGAAATCTTTATTTCATCATGCCTATGTCGAGTCGGGTAAAACTCCGCCTCGAAGGATTACAGCTCATTCTACTAGGTCAGTTTCTACTTCCTGGGCGTTTAGGAATGAAGCTTCGGTTGATCAGATTTGCAAAGCAGCAACTTGGTCCTCTTTGCATACTTTTACTAAATTCTACCATTTTGATGTGTTTTCTTCTTCTGAAGCAGTTTTTGGTAGAAAAGTACTTCAGGCAGTGGTTTCAGTTTGAATCTTCTGCTTATGTTTTCATTAAACTTTATTTTGGGTGTGGATTATTTTCAGCAGGAATTGGCTTTATTTTATCCCTCCCTCTCTAGTGACATCTTGGGTAGTCATTATCCCATACGTCACTAGCTCATGGACTCTTGCTAATTACATGAAAGAAAACATAATTTATGTAAGAACTTACCTGATAAATTCATTTCTTTCATATTAGCAAGAGTCCATGAGGCCCACCCTTTTTTTGTGGTGGTTATGATTTTTTTGTATAAAGCACAATTATTCCAATTCCTTATTTTTTATGCTTTCGCACTTTTTTCTTATCACCCCACTTCTTGGCTATTCATTAAACTGATTTGTGGGTGTGGTGAGGGGTGTATTTATAGGCATTTTAAGGTTTGGGAAACTTTGCCCCTCCTGGTAGGAATGTATATCCCATACGTCACTAGCTCATGGACTCTTGCTAATATGAAAAAAATGAATTTATCAGGTAAGTTCTTACATAAATTATGTTTTTTTAGTGTCTCTAATCGTGTTCTATGTGTCTTATTCTGCTTGGACACCTCTTCTATTAGGTTCCCTCGAATTGTCGCTTTAAGAGCACCCCACAGATACAGTGGGTTACCAGTGGTTCCCTTGTTGTCGTCTATAAAGTGAGCTATTTTTGTGTGTATTTTTTGAACAACCAATTGGTGTCCTAATAGCCTAGGGTTGAGGACCCAATTTTGTGTTCTGTTGTGGTTGATTACACCATTAATGGTTACTGTTACTAGTGCATGATCCAACCACGTACAGGTGTGTATGCTAGCGTTGGTTAGGAGTGGGAATAGAATTTGGCTGAGTAGAATGTAATCTATTCTAGAGTATGTTCTATGTACTGGGGAATAGAATGTATAGTCCCTCTCATTTTTGTTTATAGTTCTCCATGCATCTATGAGGTTATGATCTAGGAGGAAGTCCCCTAGAATTTTCTGAGAAGGTTCAGTTTTCTGTGTGATCTGTGTTACAATTTTAGTTCTGTTGATTTGATTGTTAAGAGTTAGGTTAAAATCTCCCCCTATGATCATTTTATATTTTTTCCAAAAAGTTAATTGCTTGCTTACTTTAGATATGAAGGAAGGTTGTCTCTCATTTGGTGCATAGATATTTCCAAGAATAACGGGGGTGTTGTGAATAAGTCCTCTAACTATCAGATACCTTCCATCACTATCTGTGATTACTTCTTCCTCCTTAAAGTTTAGAGACGCATGTAAAAGAATAGAGACACCTTTATGTTTTTTAGAACTAACAGTGTGGTATTGCTGCGGATAGGATTTGTCCCAATATTTAGGGGTGCTATTTTTAGTAAAGTGTGTCTCTTGCAACATTATAATTTGCACATGTAGAGCTTTGTACTCTGAGAGCGCCTTTTTGCGTTTAATGCTAGAATGTAAGCCTCGTACATTATTGGAAATTATTTTAATAGATGTCATGGGATAAGTGTGGGAATTGTATAGCTAGTGGTGTGCTTTTATGCCCGAAGGGCTTTGGGTGGGTGGGTGTGCATGGGATTTATCCTGGGTTCAACTGCTGTGCCTAGGAAGCGTGCATGGTTGAGATGCTTACCTGGTGTGTGGTATTGATATCTATATTGATACCGATATTTTGATAGTGAAATACCATATATTGTGGTTATGAGTTTCCTAATATGAGCTATAAATGAGATGACGAGTTTCCTCTGCTTGAGTATAACAATTAACAGAATAATCACAACAAACAAATACATCAACAATGAAGTAATCAAACTGCAGTAACAAAACATTAACTGTTAGCTTGATAATCTGAGGTATAGGGATGGGATAGGGATGGGGTAAGGTCAGTGGGGAAGGAACGGGGGGAAAGGGAGAATATTGGAGGTCCCTTCTAGACATTTCAAGTGGATCATATGGTGAAAAAGGAATGTTAGTAAGGCATAAGAACTTGACATAAAACAAACCTTATCTCATAACAATTATTGTTAACAATGCGTAAGAATAAACCAAAGGAAGTTCAGATTAATTCAAAAGCTCAATCTTTTCTCCAACATAGGTGTGTCCGGTCCACGGCGTCATCCTTACTTGTGGGATATTCTCCTCCCCAACAGGAAATGGCAAAGAGCCCAGCAAAGCCGGTCACATGATCCCTCCCAGGCTCCGCCCACCCCAGTCATTCTCTTTGCCGTTGTACAGGCAACATCTCCACGGAGATGGCTTAGAGTTTTTTAGTGTTTAACTGTAGTTTTTATTATTCAATCAAGAGTTTGTTATTTTGAAATAGTGCTGGTATGTACTATTTACTCAGAAACAGAAAAGAGATGAAGATTTCTGTTTGTATGAGGAAAATGATTTTAGCAACCGTCACTAAAATCCATGGCTGTTCCACACAGGACTGTTGAGAGCATTAACTTCAGTTGGGGGAACAGTGAGCAGTCTCTTGCTGCTTGAGGTATGACACATTCTAACAAGACGATGTAATGCTGGAAGCTGTCATTTTCCCTATGGGATCCGGTAAGCCATGTTTATTACGATCGTAAATAAGGGCTTCAAAAAGGGCTTATTAAGACTGTAGACTTTTTCTGGGCTAAATCGATTGATTATTAACACATATTTAGCCTTGAGGAATCATTTTATCTGGGTATTTTGATATAATAATATCGGCAGGCACTGTTTTAGACACCTTATTCTTTAGGGGCTTTCCCAAAGCATAGGCAGAGCCTCATTTTCGCGCCGGTGTTGCGCACTTGTTTTTGAGAGGCATGGCATGCAGTCGCATGTGAGAGGAGCTCTGATACTTAGAAAAGACTTTCTGAAGGCGTCATTTGGTATCGTATTCCCCTTGGGGCTTGGTTGGGTCTCAGCAAAGCAGATACCAGGGACTGTAAAGGGGTTAAAGTTCAAAACGGCTCCGGTTCCGTTATTTTAAGGGTTAAAGCTTCAAAATTTGGTGTGCAATACTTTTAAGGCTTTAAGACACTGTGGTGAAAATTTGGTGAATTTTGAACAATTCCTTCATGTTTTTTCGCATTTGCAGTAATAAAGTGTGTTCAGTTTAAAATTTAAAGTGACAGTAACGGTTTTATTTTAAAACGTTTTTTGTACTTTGTTATCAAGTTTATGCCTGTTTAACATGTCTGAACTACCAGATAGACTGTGTTCTGAATGTGGGGAAGCCAGAATTCCTATTCATTTAAATAAATGTGATTTATGTGACAATGACAATGATGCCCAAGATGATTCCTCAAGTGAGGGGAGTAAGCATGGTACTGCATCATTCCCTCCTTCGTCTACACGAGTCTTGCCCACTCAGGAGGCCCCTAGTACATCTAGCGCGCCAATACTCCTTACTATGCAACAATTAACGGCTGTAATGGATAATTCTGTCAAAAACATTTTAGCCAAAATGAACACTTATCAGCGTAAGCGCGACTGCTCTGTTTTAGATACTGAAGAGCATGACGACGCTGATAATAATATTTCTGAAGGGCCCCTAACCCAGTCTGATGGGGCCAGGGAGGTTTTGTCTGAGGGAGAAATTACTGATTCAGGGAACATTTCTCAACTAGCTGAACCTGATGTGATTGCATTTAAATTTAAGTTGGAACATCTCCGCATTCTGCTTAAGGAGGTATTATCCACTCTGGATGATTGTGACAAGTTGGTCATCCCAGAGAAACTATGTAAAATGGACAAGTTCCTAGAGGTGCCGGGGCTCCCAGAAGCTTTTCCTATACCCAAGCGGGTGGCGGACATTGTTAATAAAGAATGGGAAAGGCCCGGTATTCCTTTCGTCCCTCCCCCCATATTTAAAAAATTGTTTCCTATGGTCGACCCCAGAAAGGACTTATGGCAGACAGTCCCCAAGGTCGATGGAGCGCTTTCCACTTTAAACAAACGCACCACTATACCCATAGAGGATAGTTGTGCTTTCAAAGATCCTATGGATAAAAAATTAGAAGGTTTGCTTAAAAAGATGTTTGTTCAGCAGGGTTACCTTCTACAACCAATTTCATGCATTGTCCCTGTCGCTACAGCCGCATGTTTCTGGTTCGATGAGCTGATAAAGGCGGTCGATAGTGATTCTCCTCCTTATGAGGAGATTATGGACAGAATCAATGCTCTCAAATTGGCTAATTCTTTCACCCTAGACGCCACTTTGCAATTGGCTAGGTTAGCGGCTAAGAATTCTGGGTTTGCTATTGTGGCGCGCAGAGCGCTTTGGTTGAAATCTTGGTCGGCTGATGCGTCTTCCAAGAACAAGCTACTTAACATTCCTTTCAAGGGGAAAACGCTGTTTGGCCCTGACTTGAAAGAGATTATCTCTGATATCACTGGGGGTAAGGGCCACGCCCTTCCTCAGGATCGGCCTTTCAAGGCAAAAAATAAACCTAATTTTCGTCCCTTTCGTAGAAACGGACCAGCCCAAAGTGCTACGTCCTCTAAGCAAGAGGGTAATACTTCTCAAGCCAAGCCAGCTTGGAGACCAATGCAAGGCTGGCACAAGGGAAAGCAGGCCAAGAAACCTGCCACTGCTACCAAGACAGCATGAAATGTTGGCCCCCGATCCGGGACCGGATCTGGTGGGGGGCAGACTCTCTCTCTTCGCTCAGGCTTGGGCAAGAGATGTTCTGGATCCTTGGGCGCTAGAAATAGTCTCCCAAGGTTATCTTCTGGAATTCAAGGGACTTCCCCCAAGGGGGAGGTTCCACAGGTCTCAGTTGTCTTCAGACCACATAAAAAGACAGGCATTCTTACATTGTGTAGAAGACCTGTTAAAAATGGGAGTGATTCATCCTGTTCCATTAAGAGAACAAGGGATGGGGTTCTACTCCAATCTGTTTATAGTTCCCAAAAAAGAGGGAACGTTCAGACCAATCTTAGATCTCAAGATCTTAAACAAGTTTCTCAAGGTTCCATCGTTCAAGATGGAAACCATTCGAACTATTCTTCCTTCCATCCAGGAAGGTCAATTCATGACCACGGTGGATTTAAAGGATGCGTATCTACATATTCCTATCCACAAGGAACATCATCGGTTCCTGAGGTTCGCATTCCTGGACAAACATTACCAGTTCGTGGCGCTTCCTTTCGGATTAGCCACTGCTCCAAGGATTTTCACAAAGGTACTAGGGTCCCTTCTAGCTGTGCTAAGACCAAGGGGCATTGCTGTAGTACCTTACTTGGACGACATTCTGATTCAAGCGTCGTCCCTTCCTCAAGCAAAGGCTCACACGGACATTGTCCTGGCCTTTCTCAGATCTCACGGATGGAAAGTGAACGTGGAAAAGAGTTCTCTATCTCCGTCAACAAGGGTTCCCTTCTTGGGAACAATAATAGACTCCTTAGAAATGAGGATTTTTCTGACAGAGGCCAGAAAAACGAAACTTCTAGACTCTTGTCGGATACTTCATTCCGTTCCTCTTCCTTCCATAGCTCAGTGCATGGAAGTGATCGGGTTGATGGTAGCGGCAATGGACATAGTTCCTTTTGCACGCATTCATCTAAGACCATTACAACTGTGCATGCTCAGTCAGTGGAATGGGGACTATACAGACTTGTCTCCGAAGATACAAGTAAATCAGAGGACCAGAGACTCACTCCGTTGGTGGCTGTCCCTGGACAACCTGTCACGAGGGATGACATTCCGCAGACCAGAGTGGGTCATTGTCATGACCGACGCCAGTCTGATGGGCTGGGGCGCGGTCTGGGGATCCCTGAAAGCTCAGAGTCTTTGGTCTCGGGAAGAATCTCTTCTACCGATAAATATTCTGGAACTGAGAGCGATATTCAATGCTCTCAAGGCTTGGCCTCAGCTAGCGAGGGCCAAGTTCATACGGTTTCAATCAGACAACATGACAACTGTTGCGTACATCAACCATCAGGGGGGAACAAGGAGTTCCCTGGCGATGGAAGAAGTGACCAAAATCATTCTATGGGCGGAGTCTCACTCCTGCCACCTGTCTGCTATCCACATCCCAGGAGTGGAAAATTGGGAAGCGGATTTTCTGAGTCGTCAGACATTGCATCCGGGGGAGTGGGAACTCCATCCGGAAATCTTTGCCCAAGTCACTCAGCTGTGGGGCATTCCAGACATGGATCTGATGGCCTCTCGTCAGAACTTCAAAGTTCCTTGCTACGGGTCCAGATCCAGGGATCCCAAGGCGGCTCTAGTGGATGCACTAGTAGCACCTTGGACCTTCAAACTAGCTTATGTGTTCCCGCCGTTTCCTCTCATCCCCAGGCTGGTAGCCAGGATCAATCAGGAGAGGGCGTCGGTGATCTTGATAGCTCCTGCGTGGCCACGCAGGACTTGGTATGCAGATCTGGTGAATATGTCATCGGTTCCACCTTGGAAGCTACCTTTGAGACGAGACCTTCTTGTTCAGGGTCCGTTCGAACATCCGAATCTGGTTTCACTCCAGCTGACTGCTTGGAGATTGAACGCTTGATCTTATCGAAGCGAGGGTTCTCAGATTCTGTTATCGATACTCTTGTTCAGGCCAGAAAGCCTGTAACTAGAAAGATTTACCACAAAATTTGGAAAAAATATATCTGTTGGTGTGAATCTAAAGGATTCCCTTGGGACAAGGTTAAGATTCCTAGGATTCTATCCTTCCTTCAAGAAGGATTGGAAAAAGGATTATCTGCAAGTTCCCTGAAGGGACAGATTTCTGCCTTGTCTGTGTTACTTCACAAAAAGCTGGCCGCTGTGCCAGATGTTCAAGCCTTTGTTCAGGCTCTGGTTAGAATTAAGCCTGTTTACAAACCTTTGACTCCTCCTTGGAGTCTCAATTTAGTTCTTTCAGTTCTTCAGGGGGTTCCGTTTGAACCCTTGCATTCCGTTGATATTAAGTTATTATCTTGGAAAGTTTTGTTTTTAGTTGCAATTTCTTCTGCTAGAAGAGTTTCAGAATTATCTGCTCTGCAGTGTTCTCCTCCTTATCTGGTGTTCCATGCAGATAAGGTGGTTTTACGTACTAAACCTGGTTTTCTTCCAAAAGTTGTTTCTAACAAAAACATTAACCAGGAGATTATCGTACCTTCTCTGTGTCCGAAACCAGTTTCAAAGAAGGAACGTTTGTTGCACAATTTGGATGTTGTTCGCGCTCTAAAATTCTATTTAGATGCTACAAAGGATTTTAGACAAACATCTTCCTTGTTTGTTGTTTATTCCGGTAAAAGGAGAGGTCAAAAAGCAACTTCTACCTCTCTCTCTTTTTGGATTAAAAGCATCATCAGATTGGCTTACGAGACTGCCGGACGGCAGCCTCCCGAAAGAATCACAGCTCATTCCACTAGGGCTGTGGCTTCCACATGGGCCTTCAAGAACGAGGCTTCTGTTGATCAGATATGTAGGGCAGCGACTTGGTCTTCACTGCACACTTTTACCAAATTTTACAAGTTTGATACTTTTGCTTCTTCTGAGGCTATTTTTGGGAGAAAGGTTTTGCAAGCCGTGGTGCCTTCCATTTAGGTGACCTGATTTGCTCCCTCCCTTCATCCGTGTCCTAAAGCTTTGGTATTGGTTCCCACAAGTAAGGATGACGCCGTGGACCGGACACACCTATGTTGGAGAAAACAGAATTTATGTTTACCTGATAAATTACTTTCTCCAACGGTGTGTCCGGTCCACGGCCCGCCCTGGTTTTTTTAATCAGGTCTGATAATTTATTTTCTTTAACTACAGTCACCACGGTACCATATGGTTTCTCCTATGCAAATATTCCTCCTTAACGTCGGTCGAATGACTGGGGTGGGCGGAGCCTGGGAGGGATCATGTGACCGGCTTTGCTGGGCTCTTTGCCATTTCCTGTTGGGGAGGAGAATATCCCACAAGTAAGGATGACGCCGTGGACCGGACACACCGTTGGAGAAAGTAATTTATCAGGTAAACATAAATTCTGTTTTTTAGTTAGGTTCAGGTAACCTGTGACTGATCCTTTTGTTCCTGGTCTACCCAATCCATGGTTTTAACCTCTCTTATGTATTTCTTTTGTTTCTTCTGTCTTCCAACTTGAGTCCAGTCACGCTGGAGTGATTTCCATTGCGGCTTTGGTTGAAGTGCTGGAGCCGGTTGCTCTGGTTGTAGCTTCAATTTTTGTAGCAATTTTTATGTAGCCTTCCTCTAGAGTGGAGCAGAAGTAATTCGTATTATGGTAGGAAAACACCAGTTTAAAAGGGAAGTTCCATCTGTATTTAATCTGCATATTTGTAAGGACGTTTTAAACTGGTTTCAGCTCTCTTCGCCTCCGCAAAGTAGTAGGCGAGAGGTCAGAATATATTTGTAAGGGATATCCCTCATATGTGATTGTTGATGTTGATCTTGCCGCTTTAATTATCTGATCTTTGATGTGGAAATAATGCATTTTCACTATCACGTCTCTAGCCAGAGATGCTTGGGGTGGTTTAGATAATGCTCTATGCACTCTGTCCATCAGAAGCAAGGTATCCTCAGTATCAGGCAATAGTTGATTAAATATTTTCTCAAGCGTTACTGTAAGGTTGGAATAGCTTTCAGGTAGATTCCTGATGCGTAGGTTCAAGATCTTCCAGTTGGTCCTCCAGTTTCTTGATTTGTGAAGATTGTTCTTGGAGTGCATTATGAATATATGGAATCTCTTCCACCACCTCGTCAAGTTTCCCCTCAAGATCTGTGGTGCATCCACCTATCTCTAATATGTCCTGTCTCAGATCAGCTAATGCTGTTTTGAGCTCTTCTTGGAAGAGGGCTTTTATTTGCACTAGTAATTCTTGGTTTGGAATGGTTGCTGTGGTAGATTCAGTGGTCTTTTCAGGTGTTGCTGCAGCATGGATGCCCGCTGGAGATAAGGAAGCTTCTATTGTCCTCTGTTTATTTATTCTTCGTGTTTACAGGAGTAGTTTTCCCAGGTATAATAATAATGCAGGATAGGTGGATTTGCTTATGATGTCTGACAGGGTCCTCAGGATTATTAAATTACTTCATGTAGATGCAAAGTGGAAAATATACCTTTTGATTAGTCTTTACATATTATCAATGCAGTTCCTCTGTTTCACTGCTTAAGGCATAGTGGAGAGCCTTATAATGATTAAAGTTATGTTTATGAGATCAGATAGATGTATTTTCTGATTATCTTAAGTAGTAAGTCAAACTCTCAAGAGTTAATTATCCCAAATCAACTTTTTCTCACTTAACTTCCCACCTATGGCCTTTGCAGCCCTTAAGTTGGGTTATCAGAGTAATGTTGTTTTCCTTGATGGGACAATTTTCATGGGGCTACAGTGCTGTTCTAGTATACTTGTGTGCTAACCTTGCAATATTTGTAGCTGGACTGCTGTTACTGCCCTAGGGAGCCAAATATCAGGTATAGGGGTTGCTGGGTCTCTGCTGGAGTATTTTGTAAGATTTGTATTTAAAGATGGCGATTTTCCAGACTCTCTTGCCCTTCAGGTTCAGTCTCCTCAGTGTGTTCCAGCAATTTCCACTTTAAACAGAAGAAAAAAACCCTGTTTTTTGTGTGCTATAGTCCGGAGTGTGCTCCACTATCTTCACAGAGTTATCAATATATTTATAGATTGTTTAGCTCCTACCTCCGGTTCCGATGTAGGTCGCAGCCGTGGTCTTTCCTGATTGAGCTCTGGAAGTGTCTGAACCGGATGACTTCGTTTCGGCTCTGGAAGTCAAATTCCGGTCCTATGTTGTTTGATTTCGTGTCCTGCTTGGATATACTGCTGTTTACCTCTGTTCACAGTGGATAATTTGAGGTTTGAGAAGGATTTTATCAACTTTTGTATAGGATCTCTATCAGAGTGCAGCTTTCCTCTATGGCGGTTAGCTCCGCCCCCTCACCTATTGATTTTTATGGTTTCTCTCGCAGGAAATCTTTTCAAGGGTTCTCTTTTATCGGTCGTAGGGATTCATCTTCTACCTCCCTTTTCAGATCGACGATATACTCTTATACCATTACCTTTGCTGATAATTTTCAGTACTGGTTTGGCTATCTGCTATATGTGGATGGGTGTCTTTCGTTAAGTATGTATCATTATTTAAGACACTCTCAGCTATGGTTGGCGCTTTATGTATTTATATAAAGTTCTAAATATATGTGTTTACTTATATTTGCCATGAGTCAGGTCTATGTATATTTCCCTTTGCAGTCTAGCAGTTTCAGTATGGGAATCATGTTTCAGGAAGTAATTTTTTTAATATTTTCTTACCTGGGGTTTAGTCTTTTTTTCAAATTTGACTTGTTTCTTTAATTCGCGGGCAAAATTTTGACATGAATGTGCGTCTATGATGATGCAAGTTCGTCATTTCCTGTATCTTAGTTGACGCCAGATTGTTTGGCGCGAAGTTGCATTTGTTATGATGCGAGTTGTGTCATTTCTGGATGTTTGTTGGTGCCAAAACATTTTTATACTTCCTTTTGCGCCGTGCATCATATTTGGCACCAAAATTTTTTGTTTTATTTTACCCCACTTCCTATATGCTCCTTGCCTTCTTCATGCTCAGAGGGCTATGCTATATGCTTTTTTGCCTATTTTAGTATTTGCATTTTTTCCCATTCCTGAAACTGCTATATGAGGAAATAAGATTTTTTTTGTTTAAATGTTACTTTTTTTCTTTTACATTTTACAAGATGTCACAATCTGATCCTGTCTCAGAAGCTGCTGTAGGAACCCTGCTGCCTGAACACAGTTCTACCAAAGCTAAGTATATCTGTTGTACGCTAGCTGAGATTATTTCTCCGGCTGTAGTATGTAACAGTTGTCATGATAAGCTTTTGCATGCAGAAAATGTTTCTATTAGTACTAGTACAGTATCTGTTGTTCCTTCAACATCTAATGTACATGATATCCCTGTTGATATAAAAAAATATATTGCTGATGCGATACAGAAGGCTATGTTTGCTATTCCGCCTTCTAATAAACGTAAAAGGTCTTTTAAAACTTATCATGATACTGATGAATTTTGTAATGACCGACAACATACTGATATATCCGCTTTTGATGAGGATCTCTCTGACTCAGAAAATCCTGCTACAGACATTGACATTGATAAATCAACTTATCTTTTTAAGATTGAGTATATTCGTTCTTTGTTGAAAGAAGTATTGATTACTTTGGATATTGAGGAGTCTGGTCCTCTTGATAACAAATCCAGTAAACTTAAATTCTGTTTATAAACCTCCTGTGATTACTCTTGAGGTTTTTCCTGTTCCTGATGCTATTTCTAATGTGATTTCTAATGGTCTAAGCCTGGTACTTCTTTTATTCCTTCTTCTAGTTTTAAAAGGTTGTACCCTTTGCCAGTTGCTAATTTAGGGTTTTGGGAAAAAGTCCCTAAGGTTAATGGGGCTATTTCTACTCTTGCCAGGCGTACTACTATTCCTATGGAAGATAGTTCTTCGTTTTAAGGATCCTTTACATAGGAAAATTGAATCTTATCTTTGGAAAGCTTATTTACATTCTGGCTATATTCTCAGGCCTGCCATTTTTATGGTTGATGTTGCAGCTGCATGAACTTTTTGGTTGGATAGCTTAGCACAACAGGAAAATGATTCTGATTTATCTAGCATTGTTCGTTTGCTTCAATATCCTAATCATTTTCTCTGTGATGATGCTTTTGATATCATTGATTGATGTTAAAAATATGTCTTTGGCTATTTTAGCTAGAAGAGCTTTATGGCTCAAGTCATGGAATGCTGACATGGTATCTAAATCTAGGTTACTATCTCTATAATTCCAAGGTAATAATGTGTTTGGTTCTCAGTTGGATTCTATTATTTCCACTATTACTGGGGGGGAAGGGAGTTTTTTTGTCCCAGGATAAAAAAATCAAAGGCTAAAACTAGAGCTTATAATCGGTTTCGTTCCTTTCGTCAGAATAGAGAACATATAACCACTCCTTCCCCTAAGGACTCTGGCTCAATTTGGAAGCCATCTTCGAGTTGGAATAAGTCCAAGCCTTTTAAGAAACCAAAGCCAGCCCACAAAACTGCATGAAGGTGTGGCCCTCAATCCAGTTCTACTGGTGGGGGGCAGATTGAAATTATTTCAAGACGTTTGGGCAGGTTCCATTCAGAATCATTGGATTCAGAATATTGTCTCTCAAGGGTATCAAATAGGTTTCAGAATAAGACCTCCTGTGAGAAGTTTTTTTCTCTCCCACATTCCAACAAATCCTGTGAAAGCTCAGGCCTTTCTGAAGTGTGTTTCAGATCTGGAGCTTTCAGGGGTAATTGTACCAGTTCCACTTCTGGAACAGGGTTTGGGTTTTTATTCAAATCTATTAATTGTCCCGAAGAAGGAAAATGTATTCATACCAGTTCTGGATCTGAAATTTTTTAATTGCTTTGTAAGGGTCCCAACTTTCAAGATAGTGACTATAAGGACTATTCTGCCTTTTGTTCAGCAAGGTCATTATATGTCCACAATAGACAAAGGATGCATATCTTCACATTCCGATTCATCCAGACTACTATCGGTTTCTGAGATTCTCTTTTCTAGACAAGCATTACCAATTTGTCACTCTTCCATTTGGCCTAGTGACAGCTCCAAGAATCTTTTCCAAGGTTCTAGGTGCCCTTCTATCTGTAATCAGAGAGCAGGGTATTGCGGTGTTTCCTTATTTGGACGATATCTTTGTACTGGCTCAATCTTTTGATTTAGCAGAATCTCACACGAATCAACTTGTGTTGTTTCTTAAAACAGGGTTGGAGGATCAATTTACCAAAGAGTTTCTTGACTCCTCAGACATGGGTCACCGTTTTTGGTTTCTAGATAGATTTAGTGTCCATGACTCTGTCTGTAACAGACAAGAGCCGAATGAAATTGGTTTCTGCCTGTCAAAACCTTCAGTCTCGATCATTCCCTTCAGTGGCTATGTGCATGGAAGTTTTAGGTCTCATGACTGCAGCATCAGACGCAATCCCCTTTGCTCATTTTCATATGAGACCTCTGCAGTTTTGCATTATTTATCAATGGTGCAGGGATTATACTCGGATATCACAATTGATATTCTTAAATCCCAACATTCAACTCTCTCTGACTTAGTGGTTAAACCATCATCTTATTGTTCAAGTGGTCTCCTTTGTTCGTCCTTCCTGGACTGTGATTTCAACAGATGCAAGTCTTACAGGTTAGGGGAGCAGTGTGGGGGTCTCTGACAGCACAAGGGGTTTGGAATCCTCAAGAGGCGAGGTTACCAATCAATATTTTAGAACTCCTTGCTATTTTCAGGGCTCTTCAGGCTTGGCCTCTACTAAAAAGAGAATCCTTCATTTGTTTTGAGACAGACAATATCACAACTGTGGCATATGTCAATCATCAGGGTGGAACTCGTAGTCCTTTAGCAATGAAAAAAGTATCTTGAATAGGCAGAATTCAACTCCTGTCTAATTTTTGCAATACATATCCCGGGTGTAGACAATTGGGAAGCGGATTATCTTGGCCGTCAGACTTTACATCCAGGGGAGTGGTCTCTCCATCCAGATGTATTTTGTCAGATTGTACAGATGTGGGGTCTTCCAGAAATAGATCTGATGGCATCCCATCTAAACAAGAAATTTTCCAGGTATCTTTCCAGGTCCAGGGATCTTCAGGCGGAGATGGTGGATGCGTTAGCAGTTCCTTGGTCTTACCAATCTGCTTACATCTTTCCACCTCTAGTTCTTCTTCCAAAGGTGATCTCCAAGATCATAATTGAACAATTGCATGTGTTTCTGATAGCACCAGCATGGCCTCACAGATTTTGGTTTGCAGATCTTGTCCGGATGTCAAGTTGCCAACCTTGGCCACTTCCGTTAAGACCAGACCTTCTGTCTCAAGGGCCATTTCTTTCTAATGACACGATGAGTCCACGGATCATCTAATTACTATTATGAATATCTCTCCTGCCCAGCAGGAGGCGGCAAAGAGCACCACAGCAAAGCTGTTAAATATCACTTCCCTTCCCTCCCATTCTAGTCATTCTCTTTGCCTTCAATTAGAGCAAGGAAGTGGTAATGTTAGGTGTTAGAAAAGATTCTTCAATCAAGAGTTTATTATTTTTAAAGTAGTACAAGATTGTGCTGCTTTGTCCTAGGGTGCAGCCGTAGTCCACATCAGTCTCTTCAGTAGGGCAGTGGTGGCTTTAGAGCAATGTGAACTTGTGGGACATAATTCTAACTGCGCCTCCATGTAATTTATGCTGCCCTAACTTTGAAAGCCTGAGGGGAATACTCAGTCTTTTTTCTTTTCACAGGTCTATGTGAGGGAGAGGACCTCTGAAACCTGGTGAGCTGCCTTACTGTCGGGCAGTTTTATGAGGTAAGTGCTGACTTGTTTATTTCTGGGGAAGACGCTCTCAGTGGGCACTTTATTCAAAGACAAGGAGACAAAATAATGGCTAAATTAAGACAAAGCACTTTATTTTAAAGGGGACATTTTTCTCTCTTATACTAGAGAGGATTTTCTGACAGCAGGTTTTGCAGGCACTGGGACTGATAATAGTCTGCTTGGCTAAGCATATGGTGGTTTCACTTTTCCTGGCAGTTAAAATAAAATTCAATATGCCGACCGGGAGATTGTTATTTTGTGACGTCCTTGAGGGGTGGAGCTAAGCGAGGCAGACATCAGTGCACGCCACTTTCTTTCTGGCTTCCGAGTGTGGGTGAGATAGGAATCAAGGGGTCATCTAGAATCGCATGATTGTTTACAAAGTATGCATTTTTAGGACCGGTAAATCGTCCATTTTGTCTGCTGCTGGAGTCTGGATCGTTTGAATACTAGAGGGTCTAACTCCGGTGTTTGCAGCGCAGGTAGGCACCTCAGCAAACAAGCTGAGGTGTAGAGGTGTTTATTTTCATTTATTTAGCTTTATACCAATTTCTGCAGTTTTCCGTAAAAAAGTTGCGGTTTAAAATTTAAAAAGACAGTAACGTTTTTTCTCAATCTTATTCTTTATTAAAAATTAAGAATGGTGGAGCCTGACCACGCAGGAAGATGGTCGCACACTAGAAGGGCTTCTGCTTCCTACACTGACATAAAAGCTTGTAATTAGCACTTATGCTTTACATTTAAGCAGTTTTACCCTGGTACTTCATTGGGGCCAATGTATATTCCTGACTGAGTAGGTGGTGCTACATTAGGAGGCAGTTTACAGCTACTCACGATCGATAACAGCAACCCTAAACTGCATGGATGGCAACCCACGTGGGGTTCTTATCTGTTCCCTGTTACGGAGGAAAGTGGAGGTCGTTTGTGGCTCACTGGCCCCTATCAGCTTTAGTGTGGAGACCGGACCTGTTGGCTAGCTGTCCCCTCGGCAGCGCAACAGCACAGATCGCTGTGAGATAGGATATTTGGCTCAACAAGGAATACTACTGTGCGATCAGGGCCCACCGCGCGACTAACAGAGGCGTTTGGTGTAAGCCGGACTCGTCCGCTGGAGCTACATACGGGGAGAGAGGATCAGGGCCAAATGGTTACCGCATCGGAGCAGTGGTCCCGGATCATGGCAGCCTCAACCCATCTTCATCCAGGAGGGGCTTGCGGAATGGTAAGCAAGCTAACTCGCTATATCACTTCTGCATCAGGGAATTAAAATATATATATATATATATATATTAAGCAAATTAAAAGACATTGGGAACAGCGGATGCCTTTACTATAAAGAGCCAGAGACCATCTCGCCTGTTAAAACGCCAATATATACCTTCATACACATTGTGGAGCACAGAAGCATATTAGGGGCCTGGAACATATAATTTGCTCAACAGAACTTCAGTTGTTGAGGGAGCTAGAAGAGTACCACACTCAGGGCATAAGTGGAGGGATAAATTTGCCACTTTAGCACATAAGGTCAGGCCTGTTTAACAGATCTCATATAGGCCCTGCTCTATTTAATTCACACAACACATGCTGTGAGACTGGATCTGCCTTGTATATCCCTGCCTCTTCATCTGTGGGAGTATCAGTTTAGTGTACACATACTATCTGGCATTTGAGCTCCTAATCGATTTAATTACATCAGGGCATGCCTAATAAAAGTGTGAGTAGGGCAGATAAGACAAGTGTCTCTAAGCCCATGAGCCATTATCTTAAGCCTGTAGACTCTGACAAAGTTACACCTGCAGCAGCCATGGCGAGCTCTCAGGAGCTTCAGGTATCTTCTACACCGCATGTTGATACCTCTCACTCTCAGTTTCTTACTAAAGAGGACATCTCACACCTCTCCTCTAAGTCTGATATACAGGGCGTAATGACCGAAATGAGGAGTTTATTTGGCGACTTGAGAAAGGACTTTTCTGCATTAGAGACAAGAGTTTTAGCAATTGAAAAATCCGCTAAGGACAACGCATCCTCGTTACAACAACAATCAACTGATATACTCAACCACTCTGATAATTTACAATACCTTAACGACAAATTGGAAGATATCGACAATAGAGGCCGCAGGAATAATCTGCGCTTCCGTGGGGTCTCGGAGGCCATTGGTCCACAGAGTATTGAAGGTTATCTCCAAGCACTGTTTAGAATTATCAAGGACTCCCCCTCGTCACCAGAGATCCAAATTTAAAGAGATCATAGGGCTCTTAGGCCCAAACCACCAAGTAAAGCTCCTCCAAGGGACATCATCGTCAGATTTCTCAGCTTTAAGGATAAAGAAGAAATCCTTCAGGGAGCACGACGAAAACACCCTATAACCCACGCTGGAGAGGAAATTCAGGTTTTTACAGACTTATCACCTATGACCTTGCAAAAGTGTAGAGACCTGAGCCACATCACATCTGTTCTGAGAAGCAACAAAGTCCTTTACAGATGGGGCTTCCCAGTCTCCATCATAGCATCCAACAATAACAAAACTGCCATATATAGGCCTGGTATGGATCACAGGGTCTTCTTTGAGAACTTATCAATACAGGCTCCTGCTTCCAGCGGTTCTTATACAGGAGGAGAACCACCTTCCACTCGCCCTTCCAGAAATCGTGCTGATGAGGAGTCGGCTGGGTAAAGTTTACTGTGGTCTCAATGGCCACTAATCATATCTTTGCTATGAGTTATGTGGACACTTAGGTGTTCTGATTGTATTACAGGAATGTAACACTTGAACATTTTAATTGCTGTTTTTAGTAAAAGATGCACTGAATGTGGATTAATATCTGTTGTGGATGTTTTACTCATGCATTTAGTCTTTTCAGAGCTTCTGATACAGATTTATTATGCTTACACGAGGGACAAAAACATGATTCTTTGGCCATGGCTTGCTAGAAGAGCCAATTAGAAGGTCTACTGGACTTGTAAGCTTTATAGACACTTTACTCAACAAATATAAGTGTTTATTTGAAATAGAAATGTGTTCTAATATGTAATATGTATTTCTAAGATACTTATCTGTTTACCCACCTATATATCTATGTTTTATTGGGTATTGAACTGCGTGCAAATTTTCCACAAATTTTCTCGTATGGAACTCCACTCAGAGCAATGTGATAGAGTGGGAACCGGCCACAGTTCTGGGCCCAACATTCCATGTTTAATGTCTCATTTATAAGATAAGCTCAGGGCCATAGTATAGACCTCCCACTCACACTATGTAAGATACCATAACGATAAAAGTCAGTTAGGTTAAGACTAGTGTGGTCTCAATAGCTACTAAATGTGTTTCTGCTTGAATTATATGGACACCCATGTTAATTGCCTATAGTGTAGGACTGTAACACTGGAACACAATAATCGTTATCTATAGAATATACATCGCATTGAACTCAGTTGTCAACTGTTATGGATGCTATCAACATACATTTGTTCTTTTCAGAGATTTGGTTATACATTCACCTTAAATTGCAGATACATGTGGTTAATAGCAATAGGTTGGCAATTTTGGCAATTTTCAATGTATTTTCAATGTATTGGGTAGTTTTAAGCCACTTAACTGTTTACCTAACTATATGTCTATGTTATATTTGGCTCCGAATTGTGTGCACTTTTTCCACAAATATTGCTCTACTGACCCCCATTAAAAGTGTTAAGGTGGTTCGAGACTAGGCCATCCCCCAGGGCTCTATAGGATTTAGACAGTTATTTATCTATAACATGTGGCCAGGGCCATAGCACAGACCTCAATGCACGAAATAACCACGTTACCCTGTTACACTTGCTTAATGTTCTAAACTTAGATTGTACCAAGATATTAATGTGCTATAAGGATAAATAGGTTTTTTCCTGTTTTTTTTTTCCTCCATAACTTTCGTCAGTAAAGGGGCTTTTCCCCTATTTCAGTGTTCTTTTTCTTTTCTGATTGTTATAAAATATATTATACTTTGCTATAAATAAGTGCTCCTGGGTTCTTCCGTAACTCTAGGTCACACTTTTCGATATTTTCTTTTAGAAATACGCATCCTGTATAGTACTCTTGTTCCTCTTGCTTCCCCCTCTCTACCACATTCTCAGTAACCATCCTTCTATCCCCGACTTTACTTTTCTCCCCTCCCCCCCCTTTTTTTTTTTTTTTTTTTTTCTCTCGCAATGCAGTCCAGACCTAGTAGGTTTGGGGACCACTCTATAAATCTCACCACCATTAATGCTAAGGGTTTAAATGATCCGGGCAAACGCTCTATTGCGTTTAAGGAACTAAACAAAATACAGAGTCACATAATTCTCTTACAGGAAACTCATTATAGGAGAGGAAGGGAACCCAGATGGCATAACGTACAGTTCCCCCAGGCTTACTTTGCCTCAGGACAGAGTAAAAGAGGGGGAGTAGGCATTGTCCTTCACAAAACAGTACCATTCATTTTACAGCACATTGAAAAGGACCATGAAGGGCGTTACATCATCATAGTTGGCACATTGTACGGGCACTATCTTACATTGGCCACAGTCTACTCTCCGAGTCAAGGTCAAGTGTCCTTTTTTAATCATGTACGCGACCAGTTACTGGAACACTCCAGGGGAATCACATACTTAGCGGGTGACTTTAACGTAGTTTCAGATCCGGTAGTTGATACTTCAAAGGGAGTAACTTGTATACCTTCATCTACTATCACTCAGGTTAATGACACTCTGACAAAATTAGAGTTACATGACGTCTGGCGCACTTTACACCCCACCTCTAGGGACTATTCGTTCTATTCTATTCCACATAATAGCTATTCCCAGATCGATCACACAGACTCATGTGGTTTATCCATCACACATTCTAGCGTTATTGGCCATATCTCATGGTCGGACCATGCACCTGTATCCTGCTCGATATTGTGGCTGGATATCCCCATTACTAGGGGTACATGGAGACTGGACGAAACTATATTAGATAATCTTTGATTCTATCCGACGTACAGAAATCAGTCCGAGAGTATTTTGAGACTAATACTTACCCTGCCTCTTCCAAAGCCATTATTTGGGAAGCCCATAAGACTGTGATTAGGGGGGCCCTAATTAAACATAAGGTGTTCCTTAATAAGCAATATAGGACCAAATACCTTGAACTCTAATCTGCATTAGGCTCCTTAGAAGCTAAACACAAAGAGCTCCCTTCCTGCACAGACACTACAACCCGACTAAAAAAAGCTAGATTAGAATTTCAACAACACCTAATGGAGTCTCACCAAAAGAAAGCCCTTTTTTTAAAACAACACTACTACGAGGGAGGCAACAAGCCAGGCAAAATTTTAGCGAGAACCCTTAAAAGGAGACAGCTCCGCTCTTATATACATTCTCTCAAATCCGGTGATGGTCACATACTCCGTAGCAGCTCCCAAATAGCCAAGGAGTTTCATAGGTATTATCACTCTTTGTATAATATACATGAGTTTCCATCAGCACTCTCTCAAGAGGTAGAGACAACACAACAGGAAACTTTGATAAACTCCTACCTAGAGGACATCGACCTCCCCTCTTTATCAAGGGAGGACTCTAAAGCTATGGATGCTCCGATCTCCATGGAGGAGCTATATGAGGCCATTAAGAGTTGCCCAAGCAGCAAGAGCCCTGGTCCTGGTGGCTTCTCTGTGACATATTACAAGAAGTTCAAGGAAGTTTTGGCAGGTCCTCTTTTGGACCTATTTAATGGCCTTCCTGATGATCCTAATTTATCGAGGGTTTTGTTGGAAGCTCATATAGCGGTCTTACCTAAACCAGGGAAGACCGGGGATTCCCCTGGTCACTATAGGCCCATATCGCTAATCAATTCCGATATGAAAATACTGGCGAAGATTCTTGCAAATAGGCTCAATAAACACTTGCCCAATTTAATTTGTAAAGACCAAGTCGGCTTTGTCCCGGGCTGTGAGGCGAGGGACAATACTATTAGAGTTACCCAGCTGATCAACCATGCAAGGGTCTCTGGATGCCCCCTAGTGCTCTTCTCCACCGACACGGAGAAGGCATTCGATAGGGTGAGCTGGCTCTTTTTGCGTCGAGTGCTAGAAAAAATAGGGTTTGGGGAAGCGTACGTGAACTCGGTACTAGCACTTTATTCCAACCCGAATGCTAAAATTAAAATTAATGGGACTTTATCAGATTCATTTATTGTCAATAACGGGACCAGGCAGGGATGTCCATTGTCCCCGCTGCTTTTTGCTCTGTCCATAGAGGTTTTGGCTCATAAAGTGAGACATAATCGGAAAATCAAGGGTATGGTTGTTGGAGATAGGGAGCACAAACAGGCTTTATATGCCGATGATGTTCTATACACTTTAACTAATGCATCGGAGTCGATTCCTGAACTCTTGAAAGAACTGAAGGAATACGGCGAGGTCTCAAATTTTTCTCTTAACCTAAACAAGTCTGAACTTTTAAACGTCAATACTAACCCAAAGATAATACAAAATCTACAGCACACCTTTAAAATTCCTTTAGCAAGTAAGAGGCTTAGATATCTGGGCATTTACTTAACTCCTAACCCCTCGGACCTTTTTAAATATAATTATACCCCTCTAAAGAGTGACATCATGGCAGATCTTTCCTCTTGGAGGAATAGGCCGATATCCTGGTTGGGTAGAGTGGGTGTCATTAAGATGAATGTTCTACCGAGGATATTGTGTCTTCTTCAAATCTTACCCATCGCTCTCCCCAAGGGCTATATCTCCCAGATGCAACATCTAATTGAACAATTTGTATGGGCTAATTCCAAACCTAGGATATCTAGGCGCTCCATGTATATACCAAGAGATAGAGGAGGTTTGGGTCTCCCAGATATTTACTCATATAAGCGGGCGATAGGATTACAAAGAATAACAGAATGGGCGCAAAACTCACCCAATAAAGCCTGGATTGACCTAGATAGACAAATCTTCAAAATCAATAATATGAGTACCCTAGCCTGGCTACCACCCTCGCAACGCCCCGCCACAGTTTCTAGATATCATTTAATAGAAGAGACACTTAACATATGGGACGCGACTGTAGCTACCTCTACACATATCTCCTCGAGGCATTCCCCCTTGACACCTATTCTAGAAAACCCTGAGATCCCTTATTACAATAAAGGTATACATAAACTTGCTCCATATAAAATTAAGGAGGGTTCTGTTTTTGGAGTGGTGGAAAATGGGAAAGTGGTTTCACAATCTGTATTAGAAAACTCCCAGCCCAAGATTTTTTTCCTCCTGGCTGCACTATCACCAATTACTGCACTTTATCACAAGACATAAACATAGACAGGACTTGGGTAGAACACTTACGACCTTTGAGAAACTCTGTGTTTCAGACACTGCCCCTAGACATATGATCTCCCTATTATACAAATTGATTATCCTACAGGGGACTGACTCACTACCGACATACACAAAATGCTGGATCGAAGAGTTGGGATTAGACCCCGATCTGGAATCTTGGTTCAGGGCTTTTAGACTAATTAAGAAATCTTCGGTCTCATCTACTATCCAAGAAACACACATTAAATTTATGAGCAGATGGTACTTAACCCCTCTAAGACTGCATAAAATGTTCCCGTCTCTGAGCCCGTTGTGCTGGAGAGGTTGTGGAGAGAGTGGATCAATTTCACACATCTGATGGCACTGCCCTTGTCTGTCGTCCTACTGGACGGGGTTTTTGAAAAAGATGAGGGATATCTTAAAAATTACTATCCCGAATACACCTGAGATTTTATTATTTTTAGCTTTACCCAAAACACATAGCATGGCACATTTGGCCCTGTTGCTAATAATGATCACATGCATGAAAAAATTAATACCAAAGAGGTGGAAATCTCAGGGTCCTCCCACCTTGGAAGAGTGGCATTCCCATGTAGCAGACATTCTGCTGCTGGAGAGGTACCATTACTTGAAAAACCATAACCTTGTAATGTATGAGATGGTGTTAGCATTGTGGCGTGGCACAATTTAACTTTATATACCACGTCTTTTGACATATGGACTGTCCTTGTAGAAGGAAGGAAATTTTTTTTTTTCTTCTCTCTCTCCTTTCTCTACTTCTCTTCCCCCTCCCCCACCCTTCATACCTCAGGTACTATGTTATGTTGAATTGAGCTCAGTTTGAAAGGAAGAAAAAATAGAAAGAAAATATCTATATTTGTAACTGCTCCCTCCGAGGGCACGTCCCTCGGTTGGGCAAAATATCAGATGAAGTGATTATATCTTGTTTATCTTAATCTTTTTCTTTTTCCTTTTTTGTACAATTATAGCTGTTGAGAATAAGTTGTATGTTTACTTATGTACATTTTCACAGCTTTGTCATTATTGTATTTGTTCACTTCAATAAAGCCTTTTTGAAAAAAAAAAGAAAAAAAAAATTAAGAATATTATTGCTAATTTGATTTGTGGTGAGTCAGAATGGACCAAGAGGCTTTGCAAAGTGTCACTTGTTCTTTGTGTTTTGATGCCAATGTGGAACCACCAATCCCTTTCTGTTCCTCATTATGCATTGAGAGAACTTTAAGTTACAGGATAGACTTTTTTCTGAGCCAACATTTTCCAAGGAGGATGCTGGTCGGAGTTTAATGTAAATGTTCAATATATGCCGCAGCCTTCTCCTCAAGCGTCCCAACTTGTATCGCCCACACATGCAGTGCTCTGCGCTTCCTCTCTAACTTCTCCTGGAGTTACGTTGCAAGACATCGCTTCTCTCATGTCCTCTGCGGTTTCGGATGCATTATCTGCCTTTCCCATGTTGCAGGGGAAGCGCAAGAGGAAGAGTAGACATTCAGTAGGTGAGGTTACTGACGCGGTTGTTGCTATTTTAAATGTCCCCTCCCAGAAGCCTGAGGAGGAGGATACTTCGGTAGCATCTGAGGGTGAAATCTCAGACTCTGACAGTGTAATTACTATTGCTGATACTGAAGTTGTATCCTTCAGGTTTAAGCTGGAGCACCTCCGTTTGTTACTTAAGGAGGTTTTAGCTACATTAGATGATAGCGACACTATGGTTGTTGTTAATCCGAAGAAATCCAGTAAGCTAAACAAATATTTTGATGTACCTTCCTCAATAGAGGTTTTTCTTGTACCAGACCGAGCTTCTGAGATCATTGCTAAGGAGTGGGAGAGACCGGGTATCCCTTTTTCTCCATCTCCTATATTTAAAAAGATGTTTCCCATAGCTGACTCTGTCAAGGAAGCTTGGCAAACAGTCCCCAAGGTGGAAGGAGCTGTTTCCACTCTGGCCAAGAGAACTACTATCCCCATAGAGGATAGTTGTGCTTTTAAAGATCCTATGTATAAAAAAATTAGAGGGGTTACTCAAAAAGATGTATATACATCAAGGTTTACAATGGCAACCAGCTGTGTGCATTGCTACCGTCACTTGTGCGGTGGCTTATTGGTTTGATGCGTTGTCTGATGCTATTAGGACAGACACCCCCCTTGATGAAATCCAGGATCGAATGAATGCTCTTAAGTTGGCTAATTCCTTTATTACTGATGCTTCCCTTCAGGTTATCAAACTGGGAGCAAGGATTTCAGGTTTCTCTGTTCTTGCCTGCAGAGCTTTATGGTTAAAGCCTTGGTCTGCGGATGTGTCATCTAAGTCTAAACTTTTAGCGATTCCTTACAAAGGAAAGACCTTGTTTGGACCAGGCTTGACGGAAATAATTTCTGATATTTCAGGAGGTAAGGGTCACCTTCTCCCTCAGGATAAGAGAAATAAGCAAAAGGGATGTCAGAGTAATTTTCGTTCCTTTCGAAACTTTAAGGGAAATTCTTCCGCTTCCGTTTCCAAACAAGAACAGTCTAAGTCTTCCTGGAGACCCAATCAGCCTTGGAACAGGGGAAAACATTCCAAGAAGCCTGTTATTGAAGGGCCTGCCCCCGATCCGGGACCTGATCTTGTGGGGGGCAGGCTATCCTTCTTCACTCAGGCTTGGGTTCCAGATGTTCAGGATCCCTGGGCAGTGTCCCAGGGATACAAACTAGAGTTCAAAAGTTTTCCTCCCCGAGGCAGGTTTCTGCTTTCAAGATTATCTGTAGACCAGACAAAAAGAGATTTCTGCTTTCAAGATTATCTGTAGACCAGACAAAAAGAGAGGCATTCTTACACTGTGTACAGGACCTCTCAGACCTGGGAGTGATAGTTCCTGTTCCGATACAGGAACAGGGTCTGGGGTTTTATTCCAATCTGTTCATGGTTCCCAAAAAAGGAGGGAACCTTCAGGCCAATTTTAGATCTCAAGAGTCTAAACAAATTCCTCAGAGTACCGTCCTTCAAGATGGAAACTATTTGTTCCATTCCTCCTTTGGTCCAAGAGGGTCAATTTATGACAACAATGGATTTAAAGGACGCATACCTGCATGTTCCTATTCACAGTGATCATCACAAATTTCAAAGGTTTGCCTTTCTAGACAAACACTTCCAATTTGTGTCTCTTCCTTTCGGCCTTGCCACAGCTCCCAGGATTTTCTCAAAGGTTCTGGGATCCCTGTTGGCGGTGTTCCAATTACAGGACATTGCAGTGGCGCCCTATCTGGATGACATCCTGGTCCAGGCACCATCCTTTCAACAAGCAAGGTCCCACACGGAAATGTTGTTATCCTTCCTGCGATCTCACGGATGGAAGGTAAATTTGGAAAAGAGTTTCTTAATTCCAAATACAAGGGTAACTTTTTTGGGAACCATAATAGATTCCCTATTAATGAGGATTTTTCTGACAGAAGTCAGGAAATCAAAAAATGTTGATTCTTGCCTAGCGCTTCAGTCCGGTCTTCAGCCATCAGTAGCTCAGTGTATGGAGGTAATTGGGCTGATGGTGGCGGCAATGGACATCATCCCGTTCGCCCGCTTTCATCTCAGACCTCTGCAGTTAAACATGCTCAGTCAATGGAACGGAGATTATGCGGTTTTGTCTCCACGGATTCTACTGGAGCAGGAAACAAGGGATTCTCTTCTTTGGTGGTTGTCTCAGGATCATCTCTCCCAGGGAACCTGCTTTTGCAGACCCTCCTGGGGGATTGTGACAACAGACGCCAGTCCCCTAGGATGGGGAGCAGTCTGGGGCTCTCTGAAGGCTCAGGGATTGTGGAGTCAGGCAGAGTCTGTTTTACCTATAAACATTCTGGAGCTGAGAGCAATCTTCAATGCTCTTCTGACCTGGCCCCAGTTAGCCTCGATCCAGTTTATCAGGTTCCAGTCAGATAAAAAAAACTTCAGTGGCTTACATCAATCATCAGGGGGAACGCGGAGTTCCTTAGCCATGTCCAAGGTAGCCAAGATAATTCGGTTTTCCAGCCTGATTCTCAAATGGCGTCAGCCGAAATTGGATCTCATGGCGTTTCAGCAGAATGCCAAGTTTCCAAGGTACGGATCGAGGTCAAGGGACCCTGAGGCGGTATTGATAGACGCCCTGGCAGTACCTTGGACCTTCAGTCTAGCATACCTATTTCCTCCGTCCGCTCTTCTCCCTCGTCGTTGATCCTCATTGCACCGGCCTGGCCTCGCAGGATATGGTATGCAGACCTGGTGGAAATGTCATCTCTTCCTCCTTGGAGACTTTCGTTGAGGAAAGACCTTCTACTTCAAGGGCCCTTCCTTCATCCAAATCTAGTTTCTCTGAAGCTGACTGAGTGGAGATTGAACGCTTAATTTTATCTAAGCAGGGATTTTCAGATTCGGTCATTAAGACCATGATTCAGGCTCGTAAACCTGTGACTAGAAAGATTTGCCATAAAATATGGCAAAAATATCTATATTGTGTGAATCCAAGGGCTACTCTTGGAGCAGAGTTAGGATTCCTAGAATTCTATCTTTTCTCCCAGAAGATTTGGATTATCCGCTAGTTCCTTAAAGGGTCAAATATCTGCCTCCCTGAGAGGGTTACGGCTCATTCCACGAGGGCTGTTGCTTCCTCATGGGCATTCAAAAATGAAGCTTCTGTGGAACAGATTTGCAAGGCTGCAACTTGGTCCTCGCTTCACACTTTTTCAAAATTCTACAAATTTGACACACTTGACTCAGCTGAGGCCTCTTTTGGGAGAAAGGTTCTATTGGCTGATCGGAACAGCCAATAGAATGCGATCTCAATCTGATTGGCTGATTCAATCAGCCAATCAGATTTTTCCTACCTTAATTCCGATTGGCTGATAGAATCCTATCAGCCAATCGGAATTGAAGGGACGCCATCTTGGATGACGTCCCTTAAAGGAGCCTTCATTCGTCGTTAGTCCATTGGGGAAGAAGGATGTTCCGCGTCGGCGGGATGAAGATGGATCCTGAAGAAAGAAGATTGAAGACCCCGCTTGGAAGATGACATCGCCCGGATAGAAGACTTCTTCAGCGGCGCTTGGAAGATGACATCGCCCGGATGGAAGACTTCTTCAGCACCGCCTGGAGGATCACTTCATCGGATGGAAGATTTCTTCAGCGCCCCTTGGAGGATCACTTCTGCCGCTCCGGATCTCCTCTTCAGTTCCATCGGTGGCTCGGCTGAGTGAAGACGACTCAAGGTAGGATGATCTTCAGGGGATTAGTGTTAGGTTATTTTAAGGGGTTTGGGTTAGATTAGGGGTATGTGGGTGGTGGGTTTTAATGTTGGGGGGGTTGTATTTTTCTTTTACAGGCAAAAGAGCAGTTTTCTTTGGGGCATGCCCCACAAAAGGCCCTTTTAAGGGCTGGTAAGGTAAAAGAGCTTTGAACTTTTTTAATGTAGAATAGGGTAGGGAATTTTTTTATTTTGGGGGGCTTTGTTATTTTATTAGGGGGCTTAGATTAGGTGTAATTAGCTTAAAATTGTTGTAATATTTTTTAAATGTTTGTAACTTATTTTTTTTATTTTTTGTAACTTAGCTTTTTTTATTTTTTGTACTTTAGTTAGTTTATGTAATTGTATTTAATTGTAGTTATTTGTAGTTAATTTATTTAATTAATGTAATGATAGTGTAGTGTTAGGTTTAAGTGTAACTTAGGTTAGGATTTATTTTACAGGTAATTTTGTATTTCTTTTAGCTAGGTAGTTATTAAATAGTTAATAACTATTCTAACTAGCTAAAATAAATACAAAGTTACCTGTAAAATAAATATAAATCCTAAAATAGCTACAATGTAATTATTAATTACATTGTAGCTATCTTAGGGTTTATTAACAGGTAAGTATTTAGTTTTAAATAGGAATAATTTATTTAATGATAGTGTAGTGTTAGGTGTAATTGTAACTTAGGTTAGTTTTTATTTTACAGGTAAATTTCTCTTTATTTTAGCTAGGTAAGCTATTAAATAGTTAATAACTATTTAATAGCTATTGTACCTAGTTAAAATAAATTGAAATTTACCTGTAAAATAAAAATGAATCCTAAGATAGCTACAATATAATTATTATTTATATTGTAGCTATATTAGGGTTTATTTTAAAGGTAAGTATTTAGTTTTGGATCAAATATATAGAGGCGCTGGTCTTGAATCTCGTATATATAGACGTACACACTGAAGAAAGAAAAAAGAATACGGAGAGACTGTTAGAGGGCAGCGGTCACTTAAGAGGGGAGTATTGTGCTCTATTCTAGTCATCCTGTACATTGTGTTGTTAACATCTAACATATCTGTATAGTTTTTGATTACTATTAAGTATTTAGTTTTAAATAGGATTCATTTAGTTAATAATAGAAATATTATTTAGATTTATTTAATTAATATTTAAGTTAGGGGGGTGTTAGGGTTAGTGTTAGACTTAGGTTTAGGGGTTAATAAATTTATTACAGTGGCGGCGTTGTAGTGGGGGGCAGGATAGGGGTTAATAAATGTATTATAGGTGGCGACGGTGTAGGGGGGCAGATTAGGGGTTAATAAATTTAATATAGAGGGCGAGAGCGGCGGTTTAGGGGTTAAACTATTTATTTAGTTGCGGCGAGGTGCGGGATCAGCAGGATAGGGGTTAATAACTTTATTATAGAGGGCGGCGGTATAGGGGGGGCAGGATAGGGGTTAATAGGTATAATGTAGGTTGCGGCGGTGTCCGGGAGCGGCGGTTTAGGGGTTAATACATTTATAAGAGTTGCGGCGGGGTCTAGGAGCGGCGGTTTAGGGGTTAATAACTTTATTGAGTTGCGGGGGGCTCCGGGGGTGCCGGTATAGGGGGTAGAACAGTGTAGTTAGTGTGGGTGCTTAGTGACAGGCTAGCAATAAAGCTGTAGAAAAGCCGAAGAGCAGCGAGATCGGATGAGTGATAACTCTCACAGTCCGCTGCTCATCGCCCCGTACTTGGTGCGCGGCTTTTTGACAGATTTATTGATAACTTAGGCGAATTTTTTCAGGTCTGCGGCGGCGATGGTAGGCGAGCTTAGGCGGGCGTATTGAACCGGCGAAGGCAGGAAAGTTGAAACGTTGATAACTACCCCCCTATGCATTCTCTGGATATTAAACTACTTTCTTGGAAAATATTGTTCCTTTTGGCTATCTCTTAAGCTAGTAGAGTTTCTGATTTATCTGCTTTCTCTTGTGAGTCTCCTTTTCTGATTTTCCATCAGGATAAGGCTGTTTTGCGGCCTTCACTTAAATTTCTTCCTAAGGTTGTGAATTCTAACAACATTAGTAGGGAAATTGTTGTTCCTTCCTTGTGTCCTAATCCTAGGAATACTCTTGAAAGATCTTTACATTCTTTAGATGTTGTAAAGAGCTTTTAAATATTATTTTGAAGCTACTAAAGAATTCAGGAAGACTTCTATTCTATTTGTTGTTGTTTTTCTGGTCCTAGAAAAGGTCAGAAAGCCTTCTTTGGCATCTTGGTTAAAGCTTTTGATTCACAAGGCTTATTTGGAGCCGGGACAGTCTCCGCATAGGAGAGTTACAGCTCATTCTACTAGATCAGTCACCACTTCTTGGGCTTTTAAGAATGAATCTTCGGTTGATCAGATTTGCAAAGCATCAACTTGGTCTTCTTTGCATACATTTACTAAATTTTACCATTTTGTTGTATTTGCTTCTTCTGAAGCAGTCTTTGGTAGAAAAGTTCTTCAGGCAGCTGTCTGTTTGATTCTTCTGCTTATGATTTAAGTTTTTGTTTTCTTGAAATTGATGTGAAATTTATGAGAGAGACTTATTTTTTTGTGTGGATTTAATTTTTTTCAGCGATAATAGCTGTTTTTATTTCATCCCTCCCTCTCTAGTGACTCTTCTGTGGTCTTCCACATCTTCGGTATTACTATCCCATACGTCACTAGCTCATGGACTCTTGCCAATTACTTGAAAGAAAACATAATTTAGGTAAGAACTTACCTGATAAATTAATTTCTTTCATATTGGCAAGAGTCCATGAGGCCCACCCTTTTTTATGGTGGTTATGATTTTTGTTTAAAAGCACAATTATATTTTCAGTTCCTCTTTTTGTATGCTTTTTTACTCCTTATTTTATCACCTCACTACTTGGCTATTCGTTAAACTGAATTGTGGGTGTGGTGAGGGGTGTATTTATAGGCATTTTGAGGTTTGGGAAACTTTGCCCCTCCTGGTGGGATTGTATATCCCATACGTCACTAGCTCATGGACTCTTGCCAATATGAAAGAAATTAATTTATAAGGTAAGTTCTTACATAAATTATGTGTTTTTAAAGTTTCATTAGTTTAAATAGTGACAAAATAAGTGCACTACTTCAAACAAATACATAAGATCCGTGTAAGCCCAGATTCCGCAAGCGTCTGTCAGGGAGCAGGGCTACCCTGTGTGCAGGAGGAGAAACCCTATGGCAAGAAGCACACAAATCTAAAACAAGGTACAGACAAGGAAGATCCAAAAAGGTGTTGTCAGGATAATATAGGTTGGTCCAGGCAGCAAGTATCATAAACGGAAGTCAGGCCAGGGGTCAAAACCAGGAATTCCAATATCAGAGGAAAGGGAATAGGAACAGAGAAAATACAACACTTAGTTATGCAGATAAACTGGCAAAATAACTCAGCAACAAGCCAGAGCTCAGACCAGAATTTAAACCTAACAGGGCCCAGGAACGACCCTGTATCCCAGACAACGACAGCAACAAAGGCTGAGAGAGACAACGAAGGCTGAGATGGAAAGCACCTGCAACGTCATCCACACACATGGGCACCCACGCAAGCACACGCCAAGGCGCACCCACTCGCACTTGAGCATGCACAAACGGCACAAACATAACAGCAGATGCAGTCACGGCCGAGGATAAACTTGCGACGGCGCCCTCCGCCTTACCCACCAGCGAATAGGTAAGGAGGCATCCCTGGTCCCATGACAGAGCCCCCCCACCAAGGAACGGCCTCCGGACGCGAACCTAGGAAGGCCTGCCAGGATGTCTCTGATTGAAGGCACACACCTTGGCAGCAGCAGGGAGATTGCCAACAAGTTCCCAGGAACGCTCCTCTGGACCATACCCTTTCCAATGGACAAGATATTCTAGACGACCGCATCTCCTACGAGAGTCTAGAATGTCTTGGACTTCATACTCTTCATCGTTATTCACCAGAATTGGAGGAGGAGGAACTGCCACCCGACCTGGGAAAGGATTAGCAGAAAAGGGTTTCACCAGAGATACATGAAAGACAGGATGTATTCTAAGAGAGTTGGGAAGTTTCATCTTAACAGCAACATCATTGATTACTTTCTTAATGGAAAAATGACCAATAAAACGAGGTCCAAGTTTTTTGGTAGGGCAGGTCAAACGAAGATGTCTGGTAGCCAACCAAACCTTGTCACCTATTTTGTATGTAGGAGGAGGTTTGCGGTCAGCCTGAGTCTTTTGTTGCTGTTGAACAGTGGTGAGTTGTTGATGAAGGCTGCAAAGCATAGCTCTAAGGTTGCATAATCTGTGGGACACATCAGGCACAGGGATAAGAGAAGGAAGGTCAGGAAAGGATGGAAAATGGTACCCATAATTCGCTTTGAAGGGTCTCCAGCCCGTAGATGAATATTTTTGATTATTGTATGCATATTCAGCAAGTGATATATGGTCTACCCAATCATCCTGTAGATGAGAGGAATAGCAGCGAAGATACTGCTCGAAGGTCTGATTGGTCCGATTAGTTTGCCCGTTCATCTGAGGATGATAAGGGGAGGATAGATTATGAGTGATATGTAGACTGCAACAGAAGTGAGTCCAGAAGCGAGAGGTAAACTGAGATCCTCTATCTGAGACTATAGATGTTGGGCATCCATGAAGACAAACTATATGCTGAATGAAGAGCTTGGTGGTACGTTGAGCAGTAGGAAATCCAGCCACAGGAATAAAATGTGCCATTTTCGTACAACGGTCAACTACGACCATGATAGTGTTGTGGCCATGGGACAGAGGTAACTCAACTATAACGTCCATACTAATCTCGCCAAGGATAGTTTGGCACAGTTAAGGGTTGTATCAGTCTGGTAGGTTTTGTGGTGGATTGTTTATTTTGGGCACAGACTGTACAATAGTTGACAAAAGATTGCACATCAGAAGGTAGAGAAGGCCAACAAAAGTGACATTGGATAAGTTCAATTGTGTTGTGAAATCCTCTATGACCGGGTATAGGGTTATCATGATGGTGTTGCATTATGGGTAAATGATGACTAGCAGTGATATATATACATTGTTGGTGATAACGAAGGTCATGGGTAATGGGTAGATGAGCTGCTTCAGGGGCTATAGTAGTACTGGCTTGTCGAATCTCCTCGATGAGACACTGGTGGGAAGCCAGAAAATATGCTAGAGGAAGGATAGTCTCTCTTGATTATAGGATACAGATTCCATTTCAGAGGCATACATAAGAGTTTAATGCGTCTGCCTTCCCATTTTGAGATCCAGAACTATATGTGATAAGTAGATCAAAACAGGAAAAGAAGAGGGTCCATCTGGCATGGCGAGGGTTCAACTTTTTGGCAGTGCGAAGGTACTCCAAGTTCTTATGATTGGTATACACCACAACAGGATGGATGGTGCCCCCCAGTAGGTGTCTCTATTCTTCAAGAGCGTTTTCAATGGCCAATAGTTCTCTCTCTCCTACATCGTAATATCTCTCCGCCCTGTTGAGTTTACACGAAATGAAGGCTATAGGATGTAGGAGGTTCTCTCCTGTCTTTTTAGAGAGGACTGCACCAATGGCTACCTCGAAGGCATCTGTTTCAAGGTAGAATGGAGATGAGGTATTTGGTTGTGCCAGAATTGGTGCTTCAGTAAAGAGAGATTTAAGATGAAGAAAGGCCTTTTGAGCGGCAGTGTTCCATTCAAAGGTGGTCTGATTCTTGGTAAGTGCACTAATAGAAGCACAGATAGAGGAGAAGTTCCTAATAAATCTCCGGTAGAAATTGGAGAAGCCAATGAATTGCTGAACCATACATTTATTTATTTTTGTTTAAATATTTTTTATTCATTTTCAAATCAAAATATCATTTTACAAATAAACTTCAAACAAGTAACATTACAGGTTCAGTCTGTTCAAGAGTCACATTCATTATATATTTGTCTGTATTTTACTCCGAATAACTTTGTCCTCGTAATAAACATAATATCTTACCCACAACAGAAAGAAACACTCTTATATATTATCACCTTCAACGTTGATTTTCTACGTGTCAATCCTTCTTACCCTTCTAGTCCCTTCCACATACATAATATATGGTTCCCACATTTCGATGAAGCGGTCCCTAGTATTTAGGAGTTCTGCCGTGGCATTTGACATATTATAGTGGTATTCTATTCTCTTTTCAATATATTCAAAGGTAGGGACATCTATCTTCCAGAACTTCGCTATGCACATACGTGTAACAGTACATATCATGTTAACTAACTTGGAGTGCCTCTTTAGATGCCCTTCTAATGGAAAATGTAGAAGGGCCTGCTCTGGAGAAAGGGCTATATCTGCTTCAAGTATTAAGCTTAAATAGTGTGAGGTGCGATCCCATACTCTCCTGACCTTACTACAATGCCACCACATATGTAGATATGTCCCCGCTTCGTCGCATCCTCTATAGCATTTATGATGTTCACGGTCCTCGGCTTTAGCCCACCTATTGGGGTAAATGTACCACCTATGTATTACCTTGAGGTAATTTTCTTTTAATGTAGCATTAGGGGAGAATTTAAGACCTCTCTGGATATTTTCTGCCCAGGTTTCAACTGACCAAGAGCTACCTAAGTCCTGTTCCCATTTTATCATGCTATTGTTTTTTTTATCCTTCTCTTTGATGTTGAAAAGTGGATATAGTAAAGTAACTGTACCCCTCTTATATTCTTTAGTTAAGCACAGTGACTCGTATATAGTGTTATGTTCTTTCTTTGTGTTTCCTAATATCTCTTGTACCCTGGATTTGAGTTGTAGGTAGTGAAACCAGAGATTTTTATCAGGTTCCCCCAGTTCTTCATATTGTTTAAAAGACAGTATCCTACCATTGACAAGTGTATCTGCTATGCGATATAGGCCTTTATTTTCCCATTTTCCCTGCATTTGTGAATTTGTTATTGACTTGATGGGTATCAAGGGTGTCGCTTGAGAGCGGTTATTGATAATTGAAAAGGTTCTGTTCAGTTTGTCCCATAGAATAATGGTGTGGTGTATTGCTACATACTGTCGTAGAATTTGAGGTCTGTCTTGTTTGTCTGCCCATAGTAATCTATCTAATCTGCCTATTTCCATGATATCAGATTCTAACTGAACCCATTGTGGAGTCTTTGTCGTTCTATGCCATTGGATGGTTTGGGCCATTCTAGCTGCATAATAATAAGATATTAAGTCTGGAAGTCCCCCCCCCCCCCCGATTTATGTCTGGTCAACGTGTCCTTATTAATTCTTGCCCTTTTCCCTTGCCATATAAATTTAAGAATTTCCTTTTGCATTATTTGTAGCTCTGAAATCGGTACATTTATTGGGAGAGAGCAAAATAGATAGAGGATCTTGGGCAGTATCGTCATTTTGATGGACATAATCCTTCCATACAATGAGAGTTTGTATTTGGCCCAGTTGGTCAACAAAGCTTTAACCTGTTTAAATATAGCTGTGTAATTTTCTTTGTATAGATTATGTACATTTCGTGAAAGGAAAATACCCAGATACTTGATGGATGTCTTTGCCCAAGAGAAGGTAAAATTAATCTCCAGTAATTTTTTCGTGTGATTAGGTAGATGAATATCCAAGGCCTCGCATTTACCTTCATTCACCTTGTATCCTGATAATGAACCAAACTTACCTATCTCTGAGTATATTACTGGGAGGGAAAGTAGGGACTTAGTGACTGCGAGGATGACATCATCCGCAAACAGTGATATTTTGTATTCATTTTCACCTACTTTGATTCCTGTTATATTGGGGTTGTCTCTAATTTTCTGTGCTAGTGGTTCAATACATAATGCAAACAACAACGGTGATAGTGGGCAGCCCTGTCTGGTCCCATTCCTGATCTTGATTTGCTTCGATTGATATCCCGAGAGTCTGATAAACGCATCCGGCGTAGAGTATAACTTTTTTAACCCCATATAAAATGGACCCTTGATTCCTACCTTATTTAGGACTGCTAGCATGTAATCCCAATTGATCCTGTTGAATGTCTTCTCCGCATCCAGAGTAAGGAGCAGAGAAGGCATTCCTTTATTTGTTGCTAAATTTATCAAGTCTATGATCTTTCTTACATTATCTGGGGCTTCTCTTTGAGCTATGAATCCCACTTGGTCAGTATTTATTAAATTTGTGATAGGGGTAGCCAATCGATTTGCCAAAATTTTGGTGAAAAGTTTGAGGTCTTGATTTATTAGTGAAATTGGCCTATAATTTTGACAATACTGTTTGCATTTCCCCGGCTTTGGGATAATTGTCACCCTCACAGTCAATATATCTTGTGGTATGTCTGTGCCTTGCAAAATATTATTAAAAATAGTTACTAAATGTGGTACCACCGATTTTTGAAGATCTTTATAAAAAGAGCCTGGGAACCCGTCCGGGCCCGGGGCTTTATTTCTCTTTAATCCTTTAATGGCTTGGTTTATCTCCTGAATTGTTATAGGTGCATTAAGCAGATCTAGATCCTCTTGGGGGATTTTTTTTTAGTGAGCTACTCTCCAGGAATCTATCTAATTCTTTTTGTTTATCTACTACAATATTGGGTTGTGGCAGGTTATAGAGTGAGTTGTAATAGTTGGCAAACTCATTAGCTATCTGCAGGGGATCATTGGTTACTGATCCATTTGTTAATTGTATTTGTGGGATGGTGGAGGCTCTGGTCATATCTTTTAATTTATTTGCTAATAATTTGTCAGGTTTATTACCATATGTGTAGTATCTTGTATTGACTGCTTTGAAGGAGGAGATTGCCTCTTTATCAAGCAATAGGTTAAGTTCCTCACTTTTCTTTTTTAATAATTTAGTTAGACCTCCCTTGGAATTTCTCATTATTTGTTCTCGAATCGTGGAAATCTCCTTCCTCAATTTTTCTAGTGTGGAGTTATATTGTTTTTTTTAACTTTAGAGGATTCAGCTATAATCAAACCCCTAATGGAAGCCTTCAGAGCACTCCAAATTATGTTTGGATTAGCTGTGGAACCCTCATTTTTTCTCATGAATTCATCAATGTGCTTCTCAATTTGTTGTTTAAAGACTTCATTTTGAAGTACTTTGGGGTGTAGGGTCCAGGATCTTATT